>NW_025402774.1:68947-177419 GCF_020080835.1 Cotesia glomerata
CAGAGGAACAAGCATGGTTAGACCTGAGCGTATTCGACGCTTCAGACATGAGCAGGCATGGACAGACATGATCATGTCTAACTTCAGACCTGATCGTACATGAACAGGCATGATTAGGCCTAATTTCAGGCCTGATCATACATGAACAGGCATGGTCAGCTCTGATCATTTTTTTCCCGGGAAGAGATGTCGTTTCAGTGTGGCAGAAATAATTAAGTGTCACTTAATGATTAGGAAAAAAATGACTCGAGCTACAAGCTGTTTTTATTGTTTAACATTGAATACAACGAATTTCACTATAATTACAATTTGATTTACTTATTCTGATCTACTTTTAGAATATTTCAATATGATTAATTTGGAATAATTATTATTTAAATTTATATCATGAAATTCAAAGTTTATCCAATAATGCATCCTAATTTAGTTTTTCTTTTTCTTGGGGTTCCGTAGACGATTACAAAATTTAGTCACCCAGCGATGAATTTCATTCACTTTTACTTCATTATTAGATTTTTCCAGGACGAAAACTATTAATTAAGATTATAGATTTTATTTAGAATCAATTGTTGAGTTATTTTATCTGTATGTTAAAATTGTGGGTGTCGGTTAAATATTGCATGCCTCAAGCGCGAACGCGCTAAGGGATAACTCTACTGGGGCCTAAAAATCAAGTTTCCTATCTCGTCAAGAGAAATTGTATTTTTAATCCATCATCCTCGTACAAATGCTAAAAAAAATTACACTGGTGGCAAGAACAATGATTAATGAACTAATTATAAGCACTGCTTGGTAAATTAATTATCAATTTCATTGAAAAAACACGTTTTTAAAATTTTTTTTAAAACTTCAGTGGAATTAACTGTCAGAATATGGTGGTGTGGTCAAAAAATCTAAAAATACCAAAAATTTTAGGACTTATTTTTTTTCAGCCCTATCATTAAGCTTTAATGAAGAACCCTATGCAATATCAAAGCTTGATATTGCTTCATTTAATTGTAATTAAAACATTTTGATTGGCACTCAGACTAAATTTTCCGATTTTTATCGGCCATATATTTTACTTTTAGTAAACAGAGTTCTCATAGTGACTTTGCGACCGAGACAACGTATGCATGCATATCGACTTATAAATAGTTGGCATAATCGAACACGAGAGGGCGCCTTGTTCACGTTATAAATAATAAGCGGGAAATTAAAAGAAATTTAAATAACATACGTATGACAGAAGCGCTTAAGGCATGCACATTTGGTTTTACCTAACTTTTTATTATTTTTCATTTAGTTCCCGAGAAAAAATTTTTCACGTCTAAGCACATGTACGTAGATCAACGTAGTTGAAAAAATTAGAGCGTAAGATATGCGTAGATCTACTCAGCTTTACTTAGATGAACATTGATCTACGTATATCACGGACTCCCTATAACCTAGAAAATTTTTTTTGATCTACGTAGATCTACTTACATCTCACACAATAATATGTGCTTTAGTTAGTGCCAAAATTCACATTGTCAGAGATCTACTGCTTGTAGATCTCCGTAGATCTAATTTATTCTTTCCTGGGTTATTTCTAGGATAGTGTATAAACTATTATAGTTTTATGACACAAGAGAGCAACAACGCAAATATAACTGAAGAAAAAAAAAGAAAAATTTTCCGCGAAAGAATTTATCATTCAATTCAATTGCATTGTTTGTTACGCGCAATATAAAGTTTTATGCTACCTTTATTGACTAATGAATAATTGAGCTGAATTACTATAGACTTGAATGATTTTATATTATTTACGGTGTATTGCTTACTATATATCATATCGTTTTTAATAATCTGAATTCATAGCATGGAAAAAAATTACTTCTGACGTACAAATAAAATTTCAAAAGATCTTCTCATGTTGACTATAATACCGTATGCTCCTGTCATAAACTAACGAGGAAAAAATATTTCGAGAAAGTTCCGTAGTTTATCGCAGCTATTATTTGTGTGAGAAAGACGTTTTTCGAAACTATAATATTATGAGAAATTAAAAAATTATGTTAGTTACTCTGGACAGCCTTCATTATTTTGTCAGGTATCGGGTGCCAGTTGCCACCTCCAGATAAAGACATAGTCTTCAAAACCTCGTCGCCGATAAGATGCGATAATAGTTTTCGAACTAAATCGCTCGATTTAGAACTCGTATCTAGAATGCATTTTAACTCGAATTCTTCAATCCAAACATCAGATACATTTCCCAACATTACCTATTAAACAAAAATAATCATTGGTTAAAAAACTTATTGATGTATAAATGTACATAATTCACGTACAACTCTTAAATATATTGACCTTTCGGAACAGAATACATTACATTCAAAAGAGCTTTACCAGAATAAAATTTTCTGTACAACATACACTGATCGAAGTCAGTGGGTTTTGATAAATCTTCAAAGCACAATTTTGAAAAAATTGTTATCAAATAACGTTCAAACGGCTGTACCGATTGATTTCAAAAAATTGATAGATCTTAACCTTCAAAAGTTGGTCCAATCCCGACAAAATTAGATGATTCATTCAAGAAGCATCGTTATTGAAAAATTTCGGTAAAAAATTTTTATCAAATCACACCGAAATTTATAGTAAAACCTATTTCATGTAGTGTGTTCCGTTAGGAAACTTAAAAAATTGCATCAAATTCCACTAAACCCATCAAAATTGGTGGATTTGTTCTAAAGTTATCGTATATCAAAAAGTGACTGAACATTAAAAAGTAACTAGACTTTTAAATTCGAAGATTACAAAAGCGAACAGAATTTTGTTGAAGAAGCTCACTAAGCTAAATAGAGAACAGAATCGTCGTAATAAATGGGACTTGAAATATTTTACGTTTAAAATTACCGAGGAATTGCTAGAAGGTCAACTCTTATATTTTTTTTAAATATTTAGCTTCAAATTAGTAAGAATTAATAAAGAGATTTTAAGAACTATTATAGAATTATGCTTAAATGATTTTAAATATATTTACAATGCGTTAATTTGAATTGAAAACCATACGTACCCAGGAACACATTTTTAACTTCTCGCTAAGGAAATTGAAACTTCAAGAGTTCAATTCAAGAGTTAGGAAGTTATTGTTTTTATCTCGTTTTTTGGAAATCGAGTTTTCAACAGATCTTAACGTTCTGAGACTCTCTAAATCTTCTTTGACTATTTTTACGATGGTGTCTATATATATATATATATATATGTTTATTCGAAAATTCAGGCAATTTAAAAATTTTAAAAATTGTGCTCCATCAAACTTTCATTAGACTTTTGATCTCTTCGAGCTCAAAAACATAGAGCAGCTACTTTTTAAGCTCATAGAACTCAAAATAATAGAGAACTTACATTTTTAAGCTCGAAGAGCCCAAAAACGTTGCATCAAGTGGAATTTTGAGGACAAAAGCATATAATTAGCGGAAAGTTACAGGAATGGCCTTTAGAGTCAACAGTTTACCAAATTTTTAAATTCCTGCTAAGAAAATTGAAAATTTTTAAAAATCGGGAAGTCATTGGTTTCACCCCGTTTTTCGAAAATCGAGTTCTCATCAGATCTCGACGTTTTGAGGTCCTAGGAAGCTTCCCTGAATGTTTTCGTGATGATGTTCGTATGTCTGTATGTATGTGTGTGTGTGTGTGTGTGTGTGTGTGTGTGTGTGTGTGTGTGTGTGTGTGTGTGTGTGTGTGTGTGTGTGTGTGTGTGTGTGTGTGTGTGTGTGTGTGTGTGTGTGTGTGTATGTGTGCATGTATGTATGTATGTGTGTGAATGTATGAATGTGACCCTCTTATAACTTTTAAAGAGCTTGACCGATTTCTTCGCGGTTGGCGCCATTCGAAAGGGCTTGATTAAACTCAGATTTTTTTGTACAGTTTGGACCGATTCAAACGGATAGATTTTGAAAGATCTCAAAAAAACTACAAAAAAAAATTTTTTGAAATGTGGTTTTTTTAGAATAACTTTTTAACGGCTCAACTGATCGATTACAAAAACTAATCGGCTTTTAACTTAGAAAAACAACGTCGATCGCCGCCAACCCGGTCAAAATCGGTTGATTCGTTCGTGAGTTATCGTAGTCGAAAGAAAACTGAAAAAATTCTTTTTTTTTTTTAATTACTTTGAAATTCTTTGTTTGATCAATTTTAACTTAAAGATCCTTTATGAGACTCCAAAAACTGCCTCAAATGCCACCAACCGTGTAAAAATCGGTTCATTTATTCAAAAGTTATTGCGCTTTGAAAATCCAAACAATAGTGTTGTATCAAACCGCTACCAGACTTTTGAGCTCAGAGAGCTCAAAATGACACGAAATTTATAGTTTTGAGTTCGAAGAGCTAAAAAACGTAATACGTGCAATTTTGAGTGCTCAAGTACGGAATGAGCGGGAAGTTGCAGGGATGGCCTTTGGGGTCAACCTGTCAACCATTTTCCTTATTTTTTTGTCTGAATACGTAATGACAAAAAATTGTAAAAATTATACTAACCATTCCATGTCTTTCTTCACCGTCATTATTTTTTTTTTCACTTGAACCCGAAGCAGCATCTTCAATTGATCCGTCGTTACTACTTACATTAGCTATAAGATTTTGCTCGTTGTTTAAAGATTGATCTTGATAGTTTTGTACAGGTACTTCTCTTTGATCAAGTTTTTGATTATCATTGAAGTCTTGATTGCCATCTCAGATTTGATCAAGATCACGATGGTCTTCAGAATTGGGATTTTCACCAATAATTCCATTGAAATCCGGATTTTCAACAGAACTATCACGATCATCAAAGATTCCATCTCGGTGTTGGCTTCTATCTTGATCAAACACAGGCTCATTCTGATTAAGAGGTACTTGGACAACATCACTTTGAATTGCTCCATCTTTATTCTTATTTTGAACACGAACCGTACTTTCAGCCTGATCGTTAATCAAAACATGATTTGACTCTAAAAAGATATCAGTTTTATTTTAATGTTAATATGAGTCAAATTTTAACTTCCCGTTAAGGATATTTTTTCAAAACTATAGTTTAATGAGATGTCGATATTTAAAAGTTATAATAAACTTCATATTTGGGAATAAACCTTTTATAACTAATGAAATAATTGACCAATAGATATAAGATTGGTGGTGTAATATTTTCTTAAAATATATTTTTCTGAAGTATCTTATTGTCACTTGCTGTATCGATCAAATGCATGCCTTAAGCGCGAAGCGCGTAGATATGCTCTATTTTCGCCTAAAAATCGTGATTTCGATTCAAACGTGATTTTTATAAATTGAACGAAAAAATTTATGTATAAAAACAACTTAGTCAAAAATCAGTTACACGATTTAATTTTTTTTTGTTTTATTCCTCAAGGAGTTTGCCAAAACCCTTATGAAAAATGCGTGTCAAAATAATTCCGTTTCAATACAGTTAAATTTTTTCGACTGTCAGTTCGGTGACTTTTTCCGCGATTTCGGCAGCCATATATATTATATTTTTCATAAAATAGGATTGAAATAACTAAACAAGCAGAAACTATACATACATAATGGTATAATTACTAACTGTTTTATCATCTGTTAAAATTTTTTTTAGCTCGACCTACAGAAGAGATAACACCACTCATAAAAAAGTAAAGAAATCTTTATGAAAAAGTTAACAAATCGTAATCTAAACATTAAATCTAAATTATTTGTGTATGATATGAGCACTTAAGGCATGCTCATTTGGATTTTCCAAACTTTTTTTGTAATATTGTCAGATTTTAATATCAAAACTATACATCAAATATTGCAAAGGACGTAAAATTAGTCCAATTGTTCAAAATTGATTGGTTTAATTGGTATAAAAAAATTTTTTATCAGCAAATTCATCAGGTTTTCTTAATTAATAAATTCTAAATTGTGGTAAGGTAAAAGCCCCAGTAGCTGCTCATGCACTAGTTCATGCTCACTCCATGTATTTGTATATCTATATTCACAAATATAGATATACAAATACATAGAGTGAGCAGGTACTGGTACATGAGCCACTACTGGAGCTCTTACCATAATAGGCAAAATTTTAAGTAATTTGAATTTGTATTAGCAGAAAATTTTAAAGGTATAGAATGCACATTAACAAATTTTGCGTCATTGCGTCAAAAAATTTTGTGTTAAAAATTTTTATTTTAAATATTTAACACTTTTTTGTATTGATTTAACAGAATAAATGTTAAATTTACACATAAAAGTGTTAAAGATTTAACACAAACATTTTTAACACTAAGTTTTTTGACGCAATGACGCGAAATTTTTTACTGTGTGTAGAAACAACCATTTTACAGGATTTTTTATTTTTACCATGATGAATATCGGAGTTGATACTCAAATTTTCGAAACTTGGGATCGGTTGATATAATGAACCATCTGTCAGCACATCTAATGATTCAAGCCAGGATTTGTTTTCTAGAATGAAATTTTAATTAAAATGTTGAGCTTCAAACATCGCAAGAAATGGAATGTTTATAAAATATGACTCAAATAAACAAACGTTTTAATTCTAAAAGAAAATGATCGAACAAGACTAACTTAAAATGTATGTATTTTGTAATTCTTCAGAGTCATAAAAATTTATTAGACGATAAAAAAAATTCAATCATATAATTAGAACTTGAATGTAAATGATCGATAGATAACTCTCATGCATTAATTAATGTAAACTCATCATATTTACCAGATCTTTGTAGAATTTTTACGACGTACCAGCGATCACCGAATTCGGCTTTGTACTTAGTGCCATCAATGCATTTAACATGACACTCAGGTACTACACCAGCAGTTACAGGTTTTCGGCCTGTCCAAAGAACAAGGACAAACTGCATAGCAGAATTTAATATTGCAATTATGCTAAATCGATTAATTAAATTGTAAATATTTTATTTAGTTGTAAATATAATTGAAATGTCAAACTTTGTATTGAATTAACGATACATGTAAATAACGTGAAGTTAGTTGAATAGTACAAGAAATAAAGCACATTGATAATTAGAATATAAGTTAAACTTCCAGACAATATTAGTTATCCTGATTCAATAAGAATGATACATAATATAGTGATATATTATGAATGGAGTATTCCATGCCAAATCGACCACTTTTGAACTCAACCCCTTTAGATATAGCTGAAACTTTATCATTCTTTTCTATCCTTTGAAAAACATTTTTGAATATTTTTTCAAATTTTTTTGTCCAACCCAAAAAAAGTTATGAATTTCCCAAAAAAGTGGCTTTTTTATTTTCAAATAGCCATAACTTTTGACGACATTGACCTTTGGGTAACTTTTTTTTTTTCAATTTTTGTTTTTGAATGAACTTTTCGAAAAAATATACAAAAAATATTAAATATGATCAATTCTATGAAATAATCGGTTTTTTTTATCAAAATCGTTATTTTTTCAAAGTTGGCCACTTTTTTTTTTATTTATTTTTTTTTTCAAAAAAAACTTCAATCAATTTGGCAACTATTCCCGCTCATCCCAGGCAGGGCCGATTTTTTTTATATTTAATTGAAAAAAAAAATTTTTATTATTTCAAAAAATTTGACAATTTTTTTTTTTAATTAAATACAAAAAATTAGAAAAACGGTTGACCCTAAAGGCCATCTCTGCAACTTCCCGCTAATTTCATATTTAAGCGCTCAAAATTACACTAACTACGTTTTTGAGCTCTTCGAGCTGAAAAATATAATCTTCGTGTCTTTTTGAGCTCTCCAAGCTCAAAAGTTTAATAAAACACTAATTCTCAAATTTAAAAACTACAATAACTTTTAAACGAATAAACCGATTTTCACGCGGATGGTGACGCAGTTTTTCAGGTCTCATTGAGAATCTTTAAGTTTTAATCGATCGAAGTAGGAATTTCGATAAAATTCCGAGAAAAAACTTTTATCGGTTTTTTTTTCGACAACGATAACTCACGAACGAATCAACCGATTGTGATCGGGCTGGCGGCGATCGACGTAGTTTTTTTTTGTTAAGAGCTGATTAGTTTTCGAAATTGATCAGTAAAGCCGTTAAAAAGTAATTCCAAAAAACCACATTTGAAAAAATTTGTTTTTGTAGTTTTTTTGAGATTTCTCAAAATCTACCGGTTCGAGTCGGTCCAAATTGCACTCAAAATCTAAGTTTGGTCAAGCCCTTTCGAATGGCACCAACCGCGATGAAATCGGTCAAGCCGTTCGAAAGTTACAAGCGGTTCACATACTTTCACACACACACACACACACACACACACACACACACACACACACACACACACACCGCGGAAACATTTGGGAGGCTTCCTAGAACCTCCAAACGCCAACATTGGTTGAAAACTCGATTTTCAAAGAACGGGGTAAAACCAATAACTTCCCGATTTTTGAAAATTTTCAATTTTCTCAGCGGAAGTTAAAAATATAAAAAAAAAATCGGCCCTGCCCGGGATGAGCGGGAATAGTTGCCAAATTGATAGAAGTTTTTTATGAGGAAAAAAAATAAAAAAAAAGTGGCCAACTTTGAAAAAATAACGATTTTGTTTAAAAAACCGATTATTTTATAGAATTGATCATATTTAATTTTTTGTGTATTTTTTTGAAAAGTTCATTTAAAACCAAAAATTTGAAAAAAAAAAGGTGCCCAAAGGTCAATGTCTAAAGAAGTTATGGCTATTTGAAAATAAAAAAGCCACTTTGTTGGGAAATTCAAAACTTTCTTTGGGTTGGACAAAAAAATTTGAAAAAATTCTCAAAATTGTTTTTCAAAAGGTAGAAAAGAATAATGAAGTTTCAGCTAAATCTAAAGTGATCAAATTCAAAAGGGGTCGATTTGGCATGGAATACCCCATATATATTCGGCTGATTCAAAAAAATCGACTATTTCTTTTTTCTCAATCATATCGAAAATGTTGTTGGAAATGATGAAAAAAAAAATCCCGTGAAAGCCACAGCCCTTAATATTAATATTAAAAACTCTCGCATGATAAATTTCAATTTTCCGTAAGATTAACACGGGAAAGCTTGTTGTTTTGAGTTTAGAATTTTATAACTCTTTAATGGTTCATTAAAAAAGCTAGACCGAATCATTTTCTTGTATGAAATTGAACGCTCTTCGGAAAAGCTTATTTATAATTTTTTGATAAACCGACGCGTTTCGAAGTTATTCAACTATAAAATATAATTGATAATATTTCCTCTTTTTTTTCCAGTTCTTGAAGAAACTATCGAGTTAATCAAAAAAGTTTGTCAAATTTTTTAAATTTTTTGTAATAAAAATTTTATTTGGCTTCACGGATGCTTTTACTTAACGGTCCAATTTTACGGCAAATTGAAATTTATCATGCGAGCGTTCTTAATATTAATATTAAGGGCTGTGGCTTTCACCGGGTTTTTTTTTTTAACTTTTTTTGGGCTTGTCTGAGAAGAAAATAATAGCATGATATTTTGTAGAGAATATTTTGTTTTAGAATTACCACTTTAAAGTTAAGCTTAAAAAGGTCAGCAGAAAAAAATCTCAATGGAAAACTTAATTTTTTAGTAAATTTCAATTTTTTGACCAAAATTATTTTATAACTTTTTTTGGGCTTGTTTGAGCAAAAAATCATCTGATACTTTTTTGTAGAGAATATTTTGTTCTATAATTACCACCTTAAAGTGAAGCTTAAATAGGTCAGCAGAAAAAAAATATAATGGAAAACTTAATTTTTTAGTAAATTTCAAGTTTCTGACCGAAATTATTCTGTAACTTTTCTTGGGCTTGTCCGAGCAAAAAATACTTCTCGATTTTCCTTGTAGAAAACATGTTCTAATATTTACCAGCAAAAAGTTAGGCCTAATAAAAAAACTGTAAAAAACTTAAAATTATGTTTCTTGTAAATCTCAATTTTTTTGGCCAAGTTAAGTTTGTAATTTTTTTTTTGGGCAGTACTAAACATTAATTACTTCCATACTGTTTTGTAGAGAATATTTTTTTCTACAATTGCCAGCTAAGAGTTAAGCTTTAATCAGTCAACCAAATAAAGTGACCATTTAGAACCTCATTTTTTAGGAGTATCGAAGTTTTTGTCGATAGGAAATAGTATTGTAAATTTTTTGAGCTTGTTCGGGGAAAAAAAATTTTTTTGCCCTCCGGGCGGAAAGTGGCAACTTTCGTCCCGCTGCGCTAAACAAAGTTGCCGCTTTCCGCCTTCGTCGGACAAAAAAATAGTATACACTCCACGGGAAGTAAATAAGAAAGCCTCAGATCACATGTTTGTTGACCTCGGCTTCGCCTCGGACAACAATTACATGTGATCTGAGACATTTCTTACTTTACTTCCCTAGGTGTGTAATATACTATTATTTTTTCTCGTCTTGGCTAGGTTAAAAACTATTTCTATACTTATTCATGAAACATTTTCCTCATCTATTTTCCCTAAATCACTTAAGTAGACAAATCAACTATTTTTTTATCCACTGTTGTCTACCAGACAAGGTTTAAAATCCGCTCCTGACTTGCTTCTCTTTCTTTCAGCCTAATTCCTTACGCGGAGACTGCTTGCCCGATTTCACTAAAAATCATCTGAAATTTAATAAAACATCACTGACGCATTTCATTTATATAGATCCTATTGGATTTGATGTAATGCAAATATTTCACATTATCCTCCACTTGTGATTTTTATTATAGTTTTGTCCTTGATATCAGGTTGTGTTGTTTAAACCCACGTGTTTTGCTGCCAACCTCACTTTTATTTTGACATATTTTATTTTTAAAATATAGTATTAGTTTACGCGCTTGAACTTGCTCGCGATCGTCATTTTGCTTGTGATTATTACTTCAGATTCGCTTTATTTTTAAGTTTAACTGTTGGCCCGAACTTCCAGGCCCTGGTTATTACCTATCTTAGAAATTAGTATATAATAATTAAGTCCAGTTGTAGTTGTAAGTGCACTACTAATCGTAAATCATAACAGAATTGCAAATAGCGGTCTGTTTAGTTTTACTGGAGTAAATATTTGTACAATTGAGGTTAATGACCGGTAAATTGCGAACAAAGTAACCATTCGGCAATTCTTCAGTAAATCATCGCAAGGGTAGTACACAACGGAAAAGTTAATAATAATAATTTATTCAACGCGCATTTTTTAAACGTAACATATTTGAGATTTTAAAATAAATAATAGTTATTATGGTTAGTAATTCGAATATAACAATATTGAATAGTACATAATAGATAAAAATAGATCAGTACAAAATGGATCGATACATATTAGATGAAAGATCCTGTCATACTCATTAAATTTTTTATGTTCAAAAACTGTCAATGAAAATTAATTTCACTTGATATTGTTAAAAGAAAAAATTTTAATTAATTATAAAAATTATTTAAGTTCAATTCATCAACCTCGGTTTGAAATCTTATAAAAATGAATACACTCACATAATTTTAATTTGGTAACGTTAAATAAAATTCAAAAATAAAAATAATAAATAAATACCTTTACAATTTCGACTTCGACTTTGAAATATGAACACATGATTTCCTAAAGTAAAATTTCAATAAGTAATTCTGAATTAAAAATATTTATTTAAATTATTATTTATTTATTCAACACAGAAAATAGAAACATTATATTTATCTTATTAGTGATAAAAAATATTTAATAACAGATTATTTATCATAATTTTATCCTAGAGTGATGATCCTTAATATTACCTATCTGTAACCTATCACAGTTCTTATAATCTAAAATCACGTAATTTCAGTACACTTAATTAACGATGATATGATTATTATACATACATCAGGTATCAAGTAATAGTCTATGTATTTACTGACTAACACTGCGATAGGTATCAAAACTAATGATAAGTATAATAAAAAAAAAATATATTAAAATAAAGAAAACTTAGTTTTCTTTAAAAAAATCTGAAAAACAAATTAAAATATCTAATTATAATATTTAATTCAGTTCATCTTAGTTCGACGAAAACTATTAAAATAAAAGTGATATATATTAATTGACAAATACTTATTGTCAACATTTAAGTAATAACTTATTGTCACCATAAGTTTTCTTGAAAAAAAAAAAAAACTGAAACGAAAATTAAATCATATAATAATATTCAGTGACAGTTATCTTAATTAGACGAGTGCTATTAAAATTAAAATAGAAAAATTAGCGGACAAGTACTTATTGTCACTATTTTGTATGAAAATGATTGAAGGAAATGATTTGAAAACATAAAAAAAAAAACTGAGAAATAAAAAAGCAAATATTTTTGCCAGCAGTTAATCAACGGCAGTCGATTTTAATACTGAAGTAAGTCATCGCTTCTACGTTGAACCAAACAGGACTGTCCTGAAAATATATAAATGATATTTATATATTTATACTAGCTGACCCGGCAAACGTTGTTTTGCCATATAAATAATTTCCTAGTAATTTCTAGTGTAGACAAAAAATAGCTTACTTATTGTAAGTATGTATGTATGCTAGAATGTGTATATTGTATGTATGTAAGAATGTGGTATATGCGTGAAATAAGCATGGAGCGCTGTGAACGATGAGGGAATATAAAAATAACAAAAGGCAAACATTATTTTTAAGTTATTATAATTTATTCCTTAAAATTATATATCATTAATTAAACAATTACGACAGTAACACTATTAAACAATATCAATCTCTTAATGCTATAGCGTGAACAATATTTTTTGTTAGTCTATCTTTAGCTAACACAAACAAACTGGATGGTTTACCCACTCGAGAGCATGCCACGTATGATTGTCCGTGTGAAAAACATGGTGTTCTCAAATCTAATCCACAAACAGACATCGTTTGACCTTGGGATTTGTTGATAGTCATTGCAAATGCCAATCTAATCGGAAACTGAATACGTTTGAATTGAATTGGCACATCTGTAGGTATAATAGGAATCCGTGGTATAAGTATATTTTCACCTCTGAACTTGCCATTTAAAATCCTGGCTTCGATCACGTTTTTCATTAATTTTTGAATGACTAATCGCGTACCGTTGCACAGCCGGGGCGGGTTCAAATTACGAAGCAAGATAATTGGAGATCCAACCTTTAATTGTAAATTATGCGGTGGCATGCCTGGCAAATCCAGTGAGTTCAAAAACTCTGTGAGAAAATTTACTGCTTCGCTGTCGTCGCAAACTGTATCAATAGATTTATATGATACCAAGTTCCCTGGCAACAACATTTGTATCTTCAGATTTAAATTGTCAACGTCTACATTTTTTGCCGCTAAAATCGCTCTTTCTGCAAGCCACTCATGATTTATGTACTGTGTGTGTACATCGGGAAATATTTGTTCAATGAGAGTATCTTGCGAATCAGCGATTGTGCAGAAATCGGTCGGTAATTTTACGTATCCAGTTTCATCTATAGCAACTTTTCCATCACCGATATTTAAGAGTTGTTTTGAAAATGTTTCAGCGGATGGATCTTGAAGCATTTGAACGCGCATATTTAATTTTAGCTGTAATTTTTCAACATTACGCCACAATGGAGATAATTTTAAGCAAGCGTTGATCTCATCAGCGTATGTTGAACGTGGAACCCTATCAAAAATAAAAACTTGTTTAATAACTATAAATTGATAGTTGTTTAGTGGTTACAATGTGCGCTAGCAAAATGGTTTTATAACGGTTTTCCAACTTATATCAAGAAAACTTTAAATAAACTGTAAGAAAATTGTCATTAAACGGTAAGAATACCAACACTTTCATCGATAAACAAAGGTGTTGAACTATTATTTATTTATTTTTTTTAAGACTCAGTTTAAAGTACAGTGAAAGCTATATAAAGTTACGCAGGTTATCTTTCTTGCTCTTACAATTTTTACTTGCTGAATTGGCTAATTGAAAAAAATATGGTAAAAGCATTTGTTGCAAGAAATTAATATTTAATTTGTTTTTCTAATTTTATCAATACTTACGTATAGTAAAAAAAAATGAATTCGCTTCTGTATGAAGATTTTTTACTAATCATTGGCTAAAAATACCGATAATTAAATAATTATATTTTTTGAATCATTTGAAAAATAATAATTAATAATTACCATAATAACTGATAAGTCAATGGCTTCTATCGATGACAAATCAGAAAGATAAATATTTTTAGAGTATTACAAATATTCAAATTGATAGCTATCAAAGTGTTTGAAAACTTATAATGGTCACATTATAAAAAAAGTTCTTAAACTTTTTCTAAGATAAAAAAAACTTCAGGATAATTTTTTTAATTTCATTATCATTAAAGTCTATTTGAAAAAAAATTTCAACTTAAATTATTAAACAAAACATTAAAAATTTTAATTATCTCATTTTTACTTTTTTTTTATTCAAAAATGATATTTTATTGAAAGAACAAATAATTAATTTTCTAATTGTTCTATTCAGAAGATCATTTTAAACAAATCAACTCAAATTAAATAAGTTATTAAATTAAATAGATCATTTTCAACAATTTAGTTCAAATTAAAAAACGAAAACATGTTTTAATTTGATTGAGTCAATAATTTGTAAGAATTGAAAAATTGAAACATGTTTTAATTTAATTAATAAATAATAATAAAGTGAGACATTATTGCAAGGTTTACTCCTGATCACTGTCGTATAATAGACTCGGCATCAGAATCACTCAACAACTCTATCAAGTCATCTTCCTCATTCTCTTTTTCGTCGTCTTCTAGGTCGCTATCAATAATTTCAGCTTCTTCAATTTCTTGAAAGACTAAGAATCGATTCATCACATCTGGATTGGCACTTTTAGTTGCTTTTAGTCTGTCTCCCACCCATCGACGGATATTAGCAATAGGATTATTCTCTCCATCCAAGCGTAGTTTTTTGTGGCGTTGTAGTTTTTCAATAATTTCTAAAAATTAATGATAAGCAAAAATAAATTTCTGAGTTATTAAATTTTTTAATCTTAATGTTAAATCATGAATTCACTACACCTATTCATGCTCAACTTAAATTAAAAAACAAATAAAAGATTAAAACATGAAATGAATATTGGTGATTTTTCAAAATAATTTTTTAATACAATTCACGAGTTAATGAAATAGAGCAATTTTAATAAAAAAGCAAACGATTTGATCTAGTAAATTTTAAGAATTGCTAAAATATTTAATTGAATAACTAAATTTTGAAAAATTGACTTCCCTACTTACTAATGAAAAAATAGCAAAGATTATTTGTCGTTTATTTCAAATTATCTAATTTTTATTAATAAAAAGTATTAACTTTTTTTCAAAGCCAAATATCTGAACGAAAAAATTGATCAAGAGGCAAAAATAATCTATTTTTATGTTATCAAATGTAAAAATATACTATAAGATCAATGGACTAGAAAAATATTTAGCTGAAAAATGTAAATTTAAAAACTGATATTTCTATTCCTTTATAACTTCTTTTATTATGATGTTGCTGTTTGAAAACTATTTAAAAAATTTAGAAATTAATTTCTACATAATTATTTTTTTCAATTTAAATTGATCAGAGCTATGATCATTTCGATAGGAAAGTAATGGAATTCTAATAAACTCTACCATTTGTTTTGAATTAGCTTATTTGTCAAAAAATATTAAGTCTATATTTACTTATGATGTTATTGTATTCTTGCGGAGTAACTTTTTTTTGGCCTTCGTATAACTTGTCACTCACATATCTTGTAACTTGCTCTTCCACAGACCATAAAGCGTCGATAATCAAATTTGCTC
Source organism: Cotesia glomerata (assembly GCF_020080835.1). Lineage (NCBI taxonomy): Eukaryota > Metazoa > Arthropoda > Insecta > Hymenoptera > Braconidae > Cotesia > Cotesia glomerata. The sequence continues at coordinate 84,696 of NW_025402774.1, forward strand.
GTCGTCGCATTGTTTTGGCCTGTGCAGCTTTTAAGTAAGCTTCATAGTCAATAGCTATTCCATCCAGTACTGAGATCTAAATAACAAAAAAATATTAATACCAGTTTTCTTTTAGTTCATTATCCTTATATCAGGTTTGTTTGTCATTAATTCCTCATTCAAGTAATCAAACTTGAAAATACTCCATTCTATTTTAATTGACTATAGAAAATAAAAAGAAATTGATTTGCTGTGATATTGAATTTCTAGCAATCGTTATTAAATAATAAATTAAATATTCGGATATTTATAAAATTTGCTATAAACTTTTCTATACAGAAAAAATTAATAGACAAATTTCCAACTTCAAAAATTAATTGAGTTTAATAGATATGTAAAATATTTAAAAAAAACTATAATGATAATTCATCAATCAGTAAATTCAAAATGATTAGTGAAAAAATGTAGCAAATTTTACCAGACTATTTACAAAGTAAAATCTTACGACTATTGTTTATTAGGATTTTGTGATTACCGATACCTATAGTATAAGTATTATATAATGAATATAGTTGCGTCAGCGAAATTTATTTAATAATATAAATTATATTTCCAACTTCACCTGGTAATTTTCATCAACACGTGGAAAATCCTGGGCATCTTTTTCTGCATTTTGTTCATTTTGTCGTGGGTCATTTTCCTGCTGATCATGTTGTCGTTGCTCTGAATGATTCGCTCGTGTCACCTGTGATTGGCGTTTCAGGTTTCTTGATTTTTGGAGCAGTAGGTTATTTTCTCTTCGCAATTTTTCTAGTTGTTTCATCAATTCCGCATTATTGACCGCTACATCCTTACCGTTTGAATTTTTTTCAATTAGAATATCCTAATAAAAATTAATACGAATTAATCCATATTCTAGCATCATATATAGAAAATTTATAATAAATTATTAATTTGGTTAATTCTAATTATACAATTACGCATACGAAATGATTTATTATAATTAAGTTATTTTATAGAATATAATATTCTTCAAATAAATGCAGTTGTAGAATGAAAAAAAAAATTACGACTATTATAGTTGATGAGAAACTTAAATCTATGATATTTTTTTTGTAACTTACATTTTTCTCCTCTTGATTCGAATTTCCCGATGTTCCACTAGATAAAGCATCATCTGCTGGTAATCCAATGCTTGTAATAGACGTAAAAGTACCGGGTTCATTATGAATAGGTTTAACAGGGTTGGGTTCAACAGGATTAGGTTCACCAGGATTGGGTTCAACAGGATCAGGTTCAACCTCCTAATAATGTAAAATTCATAATCATACATCGATTTAAAACATATTGATTGGAGTATATTGTCAAAGTAAAATATTGTTTTTCATGATATTATTCAGAAAAATATATCAATTCTTCAGCTCAGCAATGAAGCTTTGGAAACTCATTACCAGTAATAATGAAAATTAAGTAACAATAATAATAAACTTAAAGTTGTTTGTACATTTTCTTTCAATTTCTTTCTCATCCTCTCAATGATAACTCTTTCTCTTTGGGACACATTTTTAGATTGTACGATTTTAATTTTTTTCTGAAAAATATTAATGATGAATTAATTTATAAAACTACAGATTATATTGCATTTAATTTAACTTTTGTTACATCATTTCAAATCTGTTAACAGAATAAAAAATTAAATTTTAGTGTATTTTTTTTTCAATATATTACTAAATTTTTTTAAATACTATTTTCTCTAACATCAATATTAAAAAGTAAATTTAAAAAATCAATTTTAAATTGTATCAAAATTTAAAAAAAAAGTTAAAAATATGAAGTATTTAACAATAACAAATTCAAGAACATTGATTAAAAAATTGTAATTAGAAATAGATAAGGAAATTACTACCTTTTGAGCAATAGCCTGGTTCGTTTCTCGATTTGAAAGAACCTTCCTTGATGGTACTGGATTATCTTTCGTCATTCCAGGCGAGAAGTTGAGCCTCTTAACTGGTTTCAATCTTTTTCCACGGCCAAGCATTGGACTTTTTATTTTGCTTGACAAATAATCTTTGTCATCTTCAATATATCAATTTAACAAAACAAAATAAAGTTGTTGCATTGAAATTTTATGAAAAAAAAATTATAATTAAAATTATATAGTTTTGATGAAAAAGTATGAATCGTTAAAATAAATATGAAAAGAAACTTACCACTTATTTCTATAACAGTACAAGCTATCAATTTCTTGTTGATTGAAACACGGAGAGTTTTACTGCGGCCATTATCAGCTTGTTTGATCAAATCCTTTGTTCCACGGATTGTGTATTTGTTATCATCATCGATCAGAAAGATGTTTTGGAGCTGGACAACCTTCTTACCTCCTGATGCCACTTGAATGATAGCGAAATCCATTGCTATTGATACACTCAAAAATATATCAATGTCAATGTATTGATTACACAAGTAAATCGAGTAAAGAAACAAAACTATCTTCTAATTCTTTTATGTTTAAGTTATTAAATAATTTTAATAGAAATCAAATTTTTATAATTAATCATCAAAATCTAGACAAATAATTCCGTTGCTATTCAATAATAATAAAATAGCATCAGCGTTGATCTGATCGTACTTTTTTTCTTGCGCAACTTTTTTGTTTTAAAAATGAAATAATATAACCAAGATGTCATAACCAAAGGATATACTTATTTGTATTTCCCACAATTTCTTCAAGAATTAAATCATCTAATATTCACAATTATTTTAAAATGTTATGATATCATAAAAATAAGTATCAACAAAAAAATTTGTGCATCAAGATTTTATGATAATTCAATCGTTTAAAAATAAAAATAATTACAATACTTACTGAATAGGTAAATGAATACTTTCCAGAGTCATTACTATAATTCTTCTTTTTAATAGACACGTGCACATGTTTTTAATTTATTTTTTAATTAATGACTAAAAAGATTTTCACGCAATTAAAAAGATTTTCACGCAATGTTTGTAAACACAAATAGCACTAATTTTAACCTCTATATACAGATAAATAGTTAGTTAATCACCAACTATAAACTTATCCACAATTAAATTATACATAATTAAATTTTTTTTTTATTTTTCACGTTGTAGGGTCTTCTAAAATATTAATTGTTTTTATCTACAATTTACACTTATTTCATTTAATTTGTATAAATTATAACTACTGAGATACTTTTGAAAATAAATAAACATTACTCAACATCACTTGTGTTCCAGAAAGAAATCGATTTACCTTGAAATCGATTACTAAGCTTTAAATATTTAAATTTTTCAATCGATTAAAGTAGTCGTTTATAGGAAAAGCGGTAAAATTAATTGTTAAAAAGTGAATGAAATTTTGAAATTACAATTATCGGGAATAAATTACAAATACATTAACTGTTGTGTTTCAAGTTAATTTAAAAAAAAGTAATAAATATTAATGGTTTTATATAAAATTTTAATTAAAAGTTTTATGTTTTTTAAATAATAAATTATTTGAAAAATAAATATTTTATAAAAAATTATTGTATTATCAAAAATGACTTAGTGGGTATACTTTAGCAGAGAATTTGTTCAAAAAATAGTCGATAAATCATATCTGTCACTTAACTAACATTATTTTTTTTTTTTTAGTTTTAACAATGAAAAATAATCAAAACCGATACGGTGTTTCACGTTTTTCTGTTTATCGCAGGAAGAAAAAATTGTATGACTTACATTTAAAAACATTTCTAAATGATCTTTTTTTTTCCTCCTTACCAGCAGACATTGTAAGTAGTTATTTCAATAATAACATAATTTACTTAGGCTAAAAACACATATTGAATAGTGTTTTACATAACTCTAATATATTTTTTATTAGATTGAACCTCCTATCATCTCCAACCCTGAATCACATCTTATTCACAACAATGAAGACATTACCCACTACATTACAACACAGATAAAAAAATCTTATTTTTCCAACACTTACAATGAGTCTATTTTAATGAGCGAACCAGACCAAGTTGATAACTTTAATGTCACCAATGCAATGGACCATGAAGAATCCATCAATGAATGTGTTGATAGTCAACGTATAACTGATGAAGTTTTATCGAATCATTGTGAGACAAATTCTAATGATACTACTTTCATGGATAGTCAATTAAATAGTTTAATGTATCCTGTTATACCAAAGTCAACGATTACTGCTAAAGATCACCTCTTAGCAGTAATGAGTTTAGCTTCAAAATTTAAGTTCACTTATGAAGCATCATTGTCAATTTTACGATGGATTAATTGTGCGAGTGTTGGACAAATACTACCAACAAATAAACCTGCATTAGAAAAAGTGTTACTTCAGGATAATAGTATATTCACCAAACATTTTTATTGTGAAATTTGTAATATTTATTTGGGAAAAGATGAAGTAATTGATGAATGCTATTCAGAATTATGTAAACAAGAAAAATCAGTGAAGTTTTTTCTCCAAATAAGTTTGAAATCACAAATTCAACAATTAATGGCACTTCCACAGATCGCATCAAGTTTGAAATACCGATTTTCACGAAGCAAAAAATCATGAAAATATTGAAGATATTTATGACAGTCCTAGTTATCTTAAACACTGTGAACCAGGTGGATTTTTATATAATTCTTGGAATTGTACTTTAACATTTAACACTGATGGTGCAAGCTGTTCTAATTCATCTAATACTAGCGTTTATCCAGTTTTTTTACAAATAAACGAACTCCCTCCTCATTTACGGATTAAACATATGCTTTTAAGTACGATTTGGGTTGGAAAAGGTCATCCTGACATGAATCTGCTGTTAGATCCTGTTATCACCGAGTTAAATGAACTGTATGAAACTGGTATTACATGGTCTTCTGATGGAGTAAATTCAAATACTAGTAAATTTGCAGTTTTAATATGTAGCGTAGATTCTGTTGCCCGTCCAATGATTCTCAACATGAAGCAATTCAATGGTGAATATGGTTGCACATTTTGCTATGCTTCTGGGCGTCGGTTAGCTAAGAAAATGGTGTACCCCTTTGAGCGAATTATTGAACACCGCAATAATGATGATCTTATCTCCCAGGGGCTAAGAGCTTTTGAATCTCAAGCGCCTTATTTAGGAGTCAAAGGACCAACAAATTTGACATTATTGCCACTGTTTGACTGCATAGATGGAATGGTTGTTGAACCGTTACACAATGTTTTTCTGGGCGTAACAAGACAATATGCACTACTGTTATTCGCTGGGGATCCGAAAGCACCATATTACATTGGAAAACCGTGTCATTTACGACGTATCAATCAGCGTCTAATCAGTTTAAAGCCACCGAATCGAATATCTCGAAGACCAAGATCAATATACAGCATAAAACAGTGGAAAGCCTCCGAATGGAGAAATTGGTTGCTGTATTACTGTCTACCATGCTTGGAAAACATCTTAAAACCGAAGTATATGAAGCATTTAGCCAAGTTATGTCAAGCTATATACATATACAATTCAGATTCAATATCCTTTAGTCAGTTACAAGAAGCACAAACTCTCTTGCAAGATTTTGTTTCTGATTTTGAGGTTTTATTTGGCATCGAAAATATGTCGTTTAATGTTCACTTGCTGCGTCATATACCTACTACAGTTGAAAATTGGGGGCCATTGTGGTGTTATAATGCATCAGTATTTGAGTCCTGGAATAATAAAATTGTAAGCGAAATAACTAGTCCGAACGGAAGAGAAATTCAAATTGCTTCGCGATTTATGACGAAGAAATATATTGAAAATGTATGTTATGATGATACCGTTAACACTATTACTCAAACATTTATTAAAAATATTTTTGAACGCAGAAAAGTATTTGATGACACTGATCGTAATCATAATTTTAAAGGTCTTGGCGCGAAAAAAAGAAGAAAAAGTAAAAAATTGGAGTACAATGCTTTGAAAAAATTTGGCTATAAAATCAAAATTCTCACGGAATTTAAGAAAGCTTTAATAAATAAAATTGATTTTCGATCAATACAGCAAGTAAAATCTCATAGCCATTCCAAGCTTTCTGTCTTTAGCAAAACAAAATTCAATAATACTGGTGTTTTCAACAAAAATATTGGGTTTGGTGTCATTCGAGGTATTGTTGAATTTGAATATAATGATGAAATCATTCGTGGTATCTTCATTGAAAAACTTAAATGCATTCGAGCAATGTATAACACTAGCTACATTTTCAACGTCAACTTGAGTGAAAAAATAGAATTTGTAAACTGTAATGAATTTTTTTATCCTGTTGTTCTAATATTGACAATTTATGGTCTTCGTGCTACAAAACTATCTAATTGCTGGGAAATTGATTGAACCTATTAATGTTTTGTCTCTTAATGAAACTTTACTGGACTGCACTATGTATTTACACGACTTGTTTGTACTAAGTAATAGACAATGTATTTTATTTTAGTAATTGCTTTACTTGACTGAATATTCTGTAAAATTTTTTATAATAAATTTGTCAAAGTGTTTTATATTTATGTATTATATTTTTCAAAAAGTTTTCATGTTAATTATATGTAAAGGAATAATAAAAATGAAAAATTGTTATCAATATAAAACTTTTGATTAAAATTAAATGTAGTTAAGATAATTTGATAGAAAATTCTGTTTTACTGATAAATAATCAAAAAATTATTTTTTGATAATCATTAAAAAAATGATCGAATTTTCGATTTTACTGAGTTCAGGCTATTAAATATCAGTTTTTCGGCCATTTTTTTATGGTTTTAACTTAGTTGGTAGGATCAGAACTTGAGTTGTATTCCATAGACATATGATTCTTAGGTAGTTATATCACAGTTTATAAATAGTTCACTCAAGAAGTATTTAGTTATAAGTTTTGGTATTTACATATGTCTTTTTACAGTAAAAATTTCAGATAATAACTAAAAAATTTCTGCAAACTAACAGTTTTTAGTGGGTATAAGAAAAGTTTTTTTTGCGCACATTGTAACCATGAAATTGTAATTATTTTACTGTTAAAAAACTGATAATGAACAGTAAAACATTTAAACTAAAAAAAAACCGTTAATAAACAGTATTTTTATTTTGATAGGGAATGACTGGAAGTGTTTGTCTGAAATCACCTGAAAAGACCAACAGAGTTCCGCCAAATAGTTTGTCACTGTTTTTAATATCTTTCAATGTCCTGTTCAACGCCTCAAGTGAATGTTTGTGTGCCATAGTACATTCATCCCAAATAATAATTTTACACCGTTTCAGCACAGTGGCCATGGACGATTGTTTCTTAATGTTGCACACTGCATCAGGGTTATTCTGAATATTTAGTGGCAGCTTAAATACTGAATGAGCTGTTCTACCTCCATCCAATAAAGTTGCTGCAATGCCCGATGATGCAACGGCCAATGCGATGCAATTATTTGATCGTATTTCTGCAAGAATTAGCAAAATAACGAATGTTTTGCCAGTTCCACCCGGTGCATCCAAAAAGAAGAACCCACCTTGTCCAGCTGAAACTGCGAGCATAATGCGATCATAAATGGTTCTTTGTTCCTCATTCATTAGTGGGACATTGCGGGCAACAATCGCTGCCATTTCTACAGTACTGTACTGCAGTTCACGATTCATTTCAGTATTCATTAAATCAGATGCAGTTCGATTTGGCGAATTCATACCGAAATTACTAAGTGGTAAGTTGGCAATGACAATGCAAAAATCCTCAATAGCAATCAATGCTTCATTGTACATTTCGTCGCTGAATGTTATGGTTAGATCGTAGCACCGTATACGATGTTGATGCAATATATCATCAGTCATTGAATCTTTGTGATTTTCCCATAATATCTGTGCTCGGGCTGGGAAACATGTAGTCAACACTATAGCGAATAGTAGACAAATTTGTATTGCTGTTCAATGTAGCTTCAGCAAGCATGCATTCCCACTGGTTGTCGTCTTCCAGCAAGCCGAGTGCAAGGCATGCATCTTTATACGTTGGATATTGTTGCCCATTCACTTTACGTATATCTTGAAATGATAATGGGCCAGTAACATTAACCAACAACAGTCGAAGATAAAAGCACTCCGTGTGTCTTGGATTGACTGTAAATAATCGCCCCAAGGTGTTTGATTTAAATAAATTGAGACATGCAGCAACTGGTGAGCCTTGCTTGCGGGGCATCCATGTTTTTGTTTGAGTCCATGTGAAATAGCGTGGTACTTGTGAATAGAGTAATGTTCGTGCAAAGGCACCAAAATCATCCGCACGATTACACAATTCAAAAAATGCAGTGAGTGTAGTTTTAGGTGGATTTATTGCACGATCAATCGCTGTCTCGTTCATGAAAAATACACGCTGACCGTTTTCAAGATGGATGGCTAACTGAACAACTGCTGGATCCCGTTCATGAATTGGAAAACCAAAGATACGCCAAGCAGCTTCATTGGAGCTGATGTACCGACCAATTTGGTAGAGCGTTATTTCATCGTTTTTATTCACTGGAGGAGCATTCACATTAGTATTTTCCACTCTAAACACAGCCATATCACTGCCTTTATGGACATACTTACAAATGTATTTGATGCTCTTCACAGAACTGCAGAACTCAACATTAATATGAGCATTATATGTCTTGCTCAGCAGAGGCGAATATGGCACCACCCAACGATTGTCAATATCAATGTCTGTGTTGATGATATTTTTAATAAATGATTGTCCGCCATTTTCAGGATTTTTTCGACGATATATTGGGTATCCTTCGACATTTGTGACCGTATCATTGGTGAATAATTACTGAAAGAGCGGAAAAGCGGGGATCAGGTTTAGGTCTGGATATCTCAATTAAAACGCGTAAATTATTATCAAAAATAACACTAGGAATTTATTTACATTAAATACACTCAATATTTAATATGTTTAATAGCGGATTGTTAAGATAAAAGCGGATTTATAAATTACAGCGTGGTTTGCAAAAGCGAAGCCGGTTGACACGTGGTTGAACACTTTGCCGGCACTGAAAAAGCGGTGAAATAAATGCACAAATAACACAACTTATCTGAAACAAACTAAAGCGAATTATTAGCGGTTAATTTAAGCAAATTAAATTAATAAATAAGCGAAATGCGGTTTATTAACGAAAAGCGAAAGTAAAGAAATACTAATGGCGACTCGATGCAGTGGAAGCGAAAGATAACAACAATAGTCCGTCTTCTTCCTCGTTGAGTTGGGGAAGAAGGCTATTGCGCATGTCTAGTGGGAGCGATCAGCCAATAAAGCGGTCGATTCATGACGTGATCGAGAGGCTGATTTTCTATTGGCGGTTCGATTTTTGCGGGAACTAGCGGTGGACAGGTGCGTCTCTTGAATTTGGGTGTCCCCCAGGAGCGAGTTAATCGCTACCGGGCCTTGTTCATCGAACATTCTCCCCCGGGTTGGCGGCTGCGTCGACAAGATCATCTTCTTCATGCGTTAGCGGCAGGACACAGAGCTTTGTAATTGGACGTACCAGCTCTGTGTTAACTGTCTTAACAGTTACTACGCGGATTTGTCCATCTTCACCTGGATGGACAGCAATTACTTTGGCTAATGGCCACTTGGTTGGCGGGAGATCCTCAGTGGTGATCAGTACAACTGAACCCACCTTGATCTGGTTGCGTCGATGATGCCACTTTGAAATGGCCTGGTAGCGGAGGATGCAGTCCTGGTAGTAGCGTTTCCAGAAATGTTGAACCATTTGCTGGACTTGTTCCCAGTGCGAGAGCCGAGCAGGTTGTAAATCTGTCAGTGATGGCTCTGGGATAGCGGTCAGTGACTGTCCGATTAAGAAGTGACCTGGAGTCAGTACAGCCAGGTCAGCAGGATCTTCATTCAGCGGTGTGAGCGGTCTGGAATTCAATATGGCTTCAATTTGAGCCAGTAGCGTTGAATATTGCTCAAGCGTCAACAGCGAGTCTCCGATTGTTCTTCGAAGGTGAAATTTGATAGATTTCACAGCGGCTTCCCATTTTCCTCCAAAATGTGGAGCTCCAGGCGGATTGAATTTCCAGTTCGTGCCATCTTGAGCGATCAAGGTTGATAATTCTCGTAATGTGCGGGATCCTGCAGCGAATAGTCGTTTCAGCTCTTTATCTGCTCCTACAAAATTGGTTCCACAGTCTGAATATAGCGTGTGGCAGATACCTCGGCGACTGGTAAAGCGGCGATAAGCGGCGATGAAAGCGGCAGCGGTGTAGTCAGTTACTAGCTCTAAATGTACAGCTGAACTGAACATGCATACAAAGACTGCAATCCAGCCTTTGTATGTTTTTGCTCCACATCCTTGAAACGTTTTTAGCGTGATAGGTCCAGCGTAGTCGAGTCCTGTATGCAAGAAGGCTCGAGTTGGCTGTACTCGTGCGGCGGGTAGTTGACCCATCAACTGTTGAGCGCGTTCTCCACGGTGTCTCGTGCAGATAACGCAGCGTAAAATAAATGATCTGACTGGAACACGGCCTCCAATGATCCAGACACTCTTGCGTAAGTCAGCGAGCGTAAGCTGAGTACCTCCGTGAAGCGTTTTGCGGTGCGAATCATCAATCAAAATTGATGTAAGCGGTTATTGTCGTGGTAGAATCGCTGGATGCCTCTCTTCTGGGTCCAGCAATGCGTTTTTCAAGCGGCCACCGACTCTCAGGACCCCCTGATGGTCGATGAACGGAGTCAGCTAAGTGATGCTGTTATTTTTAGGCAGACCATCACCATCTTGTAGCGTGTGAATCTCTCTAGCGAAGTATTGTCCTTGGGTGAACTTAATCAAGGTCAATTGAGCGCGCTCCAGGTCTGGTGGAGTAAGCGGGTAGGCCAGCGAAGATTGTGGAACTCTTTTAAAGCGGTCGATGGCACGATGCTAGATGCTAAGCTTCCGTAGCAGTGGAAACAGCTGCGTGTAATGCGACAGTAATTGTTGGAGCAGGCAATTTTCTGCTTTCCAAGTTACTAGTGTCAGACCTTGGCGTTCTTCTTGATGCGTTGCGTTGTCGGTTGGAGGCTCGAGTGTGGGCAAAGAGAATTCTGGTTCATGAAGCCAAGTTGGTCCATGCCACCAGAGAGCGTGTTGTTTCAGTTTTAGCGTAGGTATACCTCTTGAAACGCAGTCAGCGGGGTTTTGTTTTCCTGGAATAAATTTCCAGGAGACATCTCGAAGCGTTTCTTGGATTTTTCCCACTCTATTGCGGACGAATGTCTTCCAGCGGATTGCTGGACTTTTAATCCATGCGAGAGTCACGGCGGAGTCAGTCCAGAGATTGATCCTGACATTTTCAAGCGACTGAACTTCTTTAACATGAAGTATCAGTTGTATTAGCAACCATGCGGCAGATAATTCCAAGCGTGGGATTGTCATGGTCTTCAGCGGTGCTACTTGCGTTTTTGAACACAGAAGTGAGACCTTTGTGTTCCCATCAGCGTCAGTGACTCTCAAATAAACAGCGGCAGCCATAGCGTTTTGCGAAGCGTCTAAGAACCCGTGCAATTCCATAGATGCTCCAGGTGCTATATTATTCCAGCGTGGAATGCGGATGGATTCGATGTTTCGAAGATCCTCGCGGTATCTAGTCCATTTGTGAATGAGTGATGGTGACAATTATTCATCCCATGACACTCTATCTAGCCACAGATTTTACATAAAGATCTTGGCTTTGACGACTATTGGTGCGAGAAGTCCTAGCGGATCATACAGCTTAGCGACTTCAGACAATATAGCTCTTTTTGTTTTGGGCGTCTCTGGCGGTAGCGTGTACTTGAACTGGAGAGCGTCAATGCGTGAATTCCAGTACATGCCCAGGACTTTAACTGGTGCATCACTGATTTCTTTAAGCGGTGTATCCAGCTGCTTTTCTGGAGCGACTTCAGCGAGTAACCGTGGGCTATTGCTAGCCCATTTGGCAAGCGGGAAGCAGCCTGCTGCACACAGAGCTTTTGTTTGTACTGCAGCCTTGATAGCGTCTTCTTCGTTGTCTGCTCCACCGTAGATGCCATCTACGTAGCGTGTTTTCAACATTGGAGCAACAGCTAGCGGAAAGCGGTGTCATTCATCCTTTACTAGTTGGATAAGCACACGTACTGCGTCAAAAGGTGCACTAGCGGTTCCGTATGTGACTGTCTTGAGACAGTAAGCGTCTATTATGTCATTCTCATCTATCCAGAGAATGCACTGAAGCGGCCAATCAAGCGAGTCGACCTCAATCTGTCTGAACATCTTGGTGATGTCAGTAGCGAATAGAATCCTGCTGCAACGGATTCTCAACATCACATCAAAAATGTCAATTTGCGTTTTGGGTCCTGCGTGGAGAATGTCGTTCAATGAAATTCCTGTAGATGTTACACAGGAACCATTGAACACTGTGCGGAGCTTCGTAGTGGCACTATCAAGCTTCAATACCCCATGGTGAGGCAAGAAGTAAGCGTTTGCGGGCAATTCGTTGACTGGTACTCGTACCATGTGTCCTAGTTGAATGTATTCTGCCATGAATGCACGATACATGTCAGAATATTCTCTTTCTCGCGACAAGCGAGTTATTAATCTGCGGAGTGACCCCATAGCTGCGTTGATAGAGTCGCCAAGTTGACTCTCAAGGGCCTTAAGCGGTAATCTCACTACGTAGCGTCCATCGATAATGCGTTTGACGAAAGTGAATTTCACATTCGTCTTCTTCAGCGGTGTTGAGCGGTGAATTTCCTGATGGAACTTCTTCCTGTTCCCAAAACTTAGCGATAGCGTCTTGTAATTCAGTATCTACTGACGGATGTAGTGCTGCGTGTGATGTTGAAGCGTGTTTAGCGGTGACAGCTCCATAGACAATCCAACCAAGCGTGGTGGATTGTGCAATAGGAGCATTGCGAGGTCCTCGTTGAATCTCTGCGTTCATGATCTGTGCGGCTGGTGATGCACCTAGAATAATATCTACAGGGCGTGGCTGTAGATACTGCGGGTCAGCGAGCTTGAGATTCTCAAGATGCGGCCATTTCGGATCAGCGATCACGAACGATGGAAGATCTACCGTCAGTGTTGGTAGAATATGCATGCTGACATGCATTGATGCGGTCGTACACAGCGATCGAAGCTCAATTGTGCTCACACCTAGTGAGTTTCCTGCGGAGACATTGCCAATGCCCTTGAGCATGACCATGTCACGCTGTAGCGGTTGTCCAAGCTTCTTGAAGAGCGACTGTCTCATAAATGAGAGCTCTGAACCTTGATCAATCAACACTCTGGCGGTGATTGGATTACCATGATGCGGGCGTACCTGGACTAAGGCGGTAGCTAGCAATACTTGAGCGGAAAGCGGATCTGTGCGGAAGATGTAGACTGCGGTGAAGCTGGTTTCGTTGGTGCATCCAAAATGGATGGACATGTGGTGACGTTGACCACATTTTCGGCAATCTTGAGCGGTCTTGCAATCTGCGGCGCGGTGCGGAACACGAAAGTTGAAGCACAAATTGCATTTTTCAACTATCTTGTGTAATTCTCCATATCAAGGTTATTTAAGGCCCGAAGTCGAGTTTTCAGTCTTAATAAACGGAAAGTTCAGCGTACCGGTGTACGAATGACTATCAGGAGCAGCACCCGATGTGCTCTGCGATGCTCCTGACACTCGACCTTTCCTAGCGGTATTACACTTCACTTAACACAGCACAATTTTTAAGCGGAATAATAAATTAATTTAATTGAGATATCCAGACCTAAACCTGATCCGCGCTTTTCCGCTCTTTCAGTAATTATCCATAGGTCGCTGGTTCAAATCCGGCTCGAGGGACCAATGAATAATTACTGAAAGAGCGGAAAAGCGGAGATCAGGTTTAGGTCTGGATATCTTAATTAAAACGCGTAAATTATTATCAAAAATAAAACTAGGAATTTATTTACATTAAATACACTCAATATTTAATATGTTTAACAGCGGATTGTTAAGATAAAAGCGGATTTATAAATTACAGCGTGGTTAGCAAAAGCGAAGCCGGTTGACACGTGGTTGAACACTTTGTCGGCACTAAAAAAGCGGTGAAAAAAATGCACAAATAACACAACTTATCTGAAACAAACTAAACCGAATTATTAACAATTAATTTAAGCAAATTAAATTATTAAATAAGCGAAATGCGGTTTATTAACGAAAAGCGAAAGTAAAGAAAAACTAATGGCGACTCGATGCAGCGAAAGCGTAGAAGCGAAAGATAATAACAATAGTCCGTCTTCTTCCTCGTTGAGTTGGGGAAGAAGGCTATTGCGCATGTCTAGCGGGAGCGATCAGCCAATAAAGCGGTCGATTCATGGCGTGATCGAGAGGCTGATTTTCTATTGGCGGTTCGATTTTTGCGGGAACTAGCGGTGGACAGGTTCATTTTCCATCAGCCATGCAAGGCGATGAACTATTAAGAGTACCACATGGACCATGAATCATGTTTGTTGTAACAATATCAAACAGCAGTTGGTCAGTGGATGGATCTGGAATTTCCGCAGAAATTTTACTATCGATTTCTTCAGGACGGATTTTGTCGATGAACCAAACCAAAATGTGTGCATGAGGTAATCCTCGCTTTTGCCACTCAACCGAATACATCCAGCAACGTGTGGGACCAAATACATGTGATTTAGTAATGAAACTTATTAAAGACTTCAACTTTTGTCTGAACACACGTGCTGTAATGTCATGGCGATGTATTGCATTTTGGCCAGGCAGTAGCAAAGATGTAATCTCTGGCCATTTTGGATTACATGTGAACGTGATAAATAAACATGGTCGTCCATATTCGCGCACGAAAGTCAGAGCATCCTGTATATATTCTTGCATATGACGTGGACTGCCTACGTACGATGATGGTAAAATGACATGGTTACCAATTTCGGTGACGTCGGCGTTGTTGTTGATAGCGTCTCGCAAATGAATGTACTCTTCCGCGCGCAGCTTTTGTTGATTATATCGTAAATATCGTAGTCGTTTGCTCTCAATCTTCGCGTACATGTCGCAGGAATGAATCAGATATAAATGCTTGATGTACCTGTTGTCGTTGTTGGTCATTTGTTCTTTGTCTATTGACTGTGAAACGGCGTGATTGTCGTTGTTCTAATTTTCTGACTTCATTGCGTTCAGCTCGTGTATCTTCTGGCTCTTCTTGATGCAATTGCGCCATTCTGACACGTGCATCAGTATTTTGTTGCTGGATTTGTTCTTCTGTTCTTTCGGATCTGCTATTTCGCAAGTTTCGAGCTTTACTTGTACTGCGGCTCAAATCAGCCCCTTTGCGTTTTCTTGGCATTGCTCACTGTACAAAACATACATAAATAGAATTAATGAAATTATTTAATGATGAAAAATGTTAAAAGTATAATTAGGGCCAGGATTTTTGCCGCAGTTTTGAAATGATTAGTTTTAATCTATAAAATTATAACAAAAATATAAGTTTTATGGAAAAATTTTTCAAACAAAAGTAAAAAATTAAATTTTATGAAAACATTGTCTCTTATAATTTTTTCATACAACCAATATTTCCATTGACATTTCAAAATAAAGATTCATAATGATTGATTTTTTGGAAACTATGGAAATCTTAATTGTTCAATTACATTTTTTTAATAAAATTAAATTGAAATTACATTTTTATAAGATCAACAACATTTTCGATATAAATAAAAAAAAGTATACTTACAACACAAAATCCGTTGTTATTGGAAGCTCGTGTGACGTGTTGAGTACTTTTGAGGTTATAAAATCACTTGATTAACTAATCGTGCAAAATACACTCAAAATTGATAATTTATTTATTATTGATAAAATAGGAATGATATTAAAAGTTAATATGAGAGTTACACTGAGATAGCAAAATAATAATTGTCAACGTTACTACTACACTTGATGCATAAACAATAATGATGGCCGACAACTGTGTAGGGAGTGAGAAAGAAAGGAGACCGGCTTCGTTCTCATCCCTACTCCGTGCTGTTTACTGGGTCAGAAGTGACACCTGTAGACATCTGGCGGGGATAACTAATTAAATAACGATTGATCAGTTTTCGACCGGAGAGGAAAAATGATTAAATTACTAAAATGGCTATTAAAAAATAAGGGTTGATCGTAGAAGGGTGAAAATTGAGGATTGTATGTATTTTTGTATGTTGTATCATAAAAAAATAGAAATTAAAAATTTTGTCTAAAAAATAAAAAAAATTTCGGGGTGGACTACCCCTAACATTTAGGGGGATGAAAAATAGATGTTGGCCGATTCTCATAGATACCGGATAAGCACAAAAAATTTCATCAAAATCGGTCAAGCCGTTTCGAAGGAGTATGGCAACAAAAACTGTGACACAAGAATTTTATATATTAGATTATCACTATATAATAATAATTAATTATTGAAAGTAGTCTTACCTTGATATTGAGGTGGAATAGGAACTCTTTGAGGGTGGAATAAAAAATTTTCAATAACGATAGTAGATACTTGCGGAGTTGATAATTCAATGGGTCCCACATCATTTTCTGGATCGTGAAACTGAGAATTCCTTTTTCGCGCCTTTGCACGCTTGATGGCAATGATCTAAAGCAAATGTAGAATTTATATTACATTGGTTATTATTATTGTATCTACTATGTTTGTTATTGAAATAATGTTTAAAACTTACGGATCGTTCAGATAAATTACCAAAAAGTTGAGTAGCTCTGTTTCCCCAAAACAGAACGCAGATTCGACTGTTGCCGCCATTATTAACAATGACTGACAAAAGATTGATAACCCTATTATTAAATTCTCTTCCAACCACCACATTTTTCACGCCTACAACTTTGTCCACATAACCACATAAGTCGCTGCAAATTAAAATTAAAATGTAGAAAATAATATTAATGAATTAATAATAATTATTATTAATCAATGTTGATAACATCAGTACAGTCAATCAAAATTACTAAGGCGCATATTTAAAAGAATAATTTAAACGATAAGTATCTAAAAAGTACTCACATACAGTCATCACCTATTACCCAGTGACTTATTTCTTCATCGGACGTAGAACTGTCAATTTCGGATTGCCTTGCTATTGTTCAGTTTAAAATTCTGATTAGAATAAGCAATACGATACACGATATTATCAAAGAAAAAATTTACGCGTAAGTGCTCGCTGAAGCCTCGGTGAATGAGAACGCTAATCAATAAAAAGAAGTTTTGTTATGCTTACTATGATATAGCGCCATCAACCACTAATAAGTAAACTGAGAGGTTACTTCACTTTCACTGGAATAAAAGTTGGTAAAACTGGCAAATTTTAGTATCAATATTTAATTTATTATTATTCGTTTGTTGGTTGCATGTTTTTTTATTAGTTTTTTACTCTCACTGTAGTAGCTCTCTACAGGTTGAGGAACTGTAAAGCAGTGATTCATAACGCGACCGATTGAAGGGTTTTCAACTTTATAATATTATAATATTTATAAATACATATAATATATGCATCTAAAAAAATGTATATTGTGACGTCAGTTTACAAATATTTTTATGCTGTTTTGACTTTCAACCAATGAGATGCCGAGTTATTGAGGCCTCATACATTTGTCATGTACTTTTTATTAAAGGATAGCTCCTATCGACTCCAAATTTGGTAGGAATCTTCTGTCAGAGATGTAGAAGTAGTATGTGAATGAATTTTACAATAGATCACCCCACAGGGGGTTGTGGGGGTGGGTATCAATAATGAAAATTTTTAATTTTTTCAACTTTAGCTCCTATAGACTCCAAATTGGGTAGGAATTTTCTATAAGTGACGTAAAAATCATTTATAGACGAATTTTACAATTTTTCTTCCCACAGGGGATTGCGGGGGTGGGTATTAATAAAGAAAATTTTTAAGTTTCAAATTATAGCTCCTACAAACTCCAAATTTGGTAGGAATTTTTTGTAAGTGATGCATAAATCATTTATGAACGAATTTTACGATAGCTCACCTAACAGGGGATCGCAAGGGTGGGTGTTAACAATAAAAATTTTCAATTTCCAAGCTATAGCTCTTATAGGTTCCAAATTCGGTAAGAATCTGCTGAATGTGTGGTAGAAATGATCTAAGAGTGGATTTTACAGCGAATCACCTGCAATGAGGATCGAGGGAGTGTGTTGATAATAAAAAATCTTAATTTCCAAAATATAGCTTCTAAAAACTATAAACTCAGTCGGAATCTTTTATTTCTTATGAAGAGATCATCTCCAAATAGATTTTAATAAATTCTACTCTTAATAGAGATTGCGGGGCTGGATTGTAAAATCTAAAATTTTTATTTACAAATTATAACTCCTACAGACTCCAAATTTGATAGGAATCTTTGTGTATGATGTCAAGTTCAGCTAAGAATGGATTTTCTCGAATCCCAATCCAAAAAGGATTGCGGGTGCATTAACAATGAAAATCTCTTATTTTAAACAATAGTTTCTATGGCCTCGAACTTTTGTTAGAACCTTATGTTTATAATGTAGAAATCATCTCGAATAGGATCTTACGAAATTACTTTCCTACATAGAAGTGCAGAAGAGATAATTGTCAAAAAATTCATATTGTTCCTACAGATATAAAATTTGATAGAATCTCAAGAGAAACAGAAAATCACAGGCTGGCCTCCAAGGTCAACCGATTTAAATATTTTTCTTTTTTAATAATTATATTTTCTTACAACAATCGTCTCTTTGGCAGCGGCTAAAAAGTCATTATAACGTTTCCAAAATGTTACTTTATATGTAGCTATTCAGTCAACGGACTAAGAGATTAACATACATTTTATTTTTGCTGATCACTAACCGATAAATTGTTCTTATTACGGAGGAAATTTTAATTAACAGCAAAATTCGCTACACTTTGAGCTAGGCAGATTTGAACTTCACTTATGAGACCTACAATAACTTTAACTGAAACTTTCAATGCTCATTTCGAATTTCTTTCTTCGTGTCAATTATTATTCATTTTTGAAAGAATGCCACGGAAATATTATATTAATGGCAAATTGAAAGTTACAATAAATATTAGCTAGACTGATCACATGGATAAAAAATAAATGCCAATTCGATGAAATTTGGAATCTCTGTGAGTCAATACAATACTCCAATTAAATTTCAAGTTTAAATCTACAAATACAATTCTTTAAACGCCCAGCGGAGCGGGAAGGTAACAGCTAGTATACTTTATACACGGAAAGAGAATTGTACGAAAAATTACGATGAAAACATCGTAATTTTTAGTATAGGACACTATAGCGCCGGACGAGAACTCAAACATCATAATTTATACGATGTTACATCGTAAATTTCTATCACTCAAATTAAAAAGAAGTTTAGTTCACCGAAAAAATAATTCTGTATTACCGAGGAATCGAACCCGCAGTCCTTCTCGCCACAAGTCCTAGGTTTATTCCCTTAAGCTATCGGAGGGAATATCTAAATTTTCTGTTCAGTCACATAATAAGACCCTCCATACAGTAGTTGGTCATCTTTCGATGGTGGCGTCGCAAACTACTGGACTCTGTCTCTCTTTTATTAAAACATATAGTATGCCTCCTTATTCACTTGCTCTTACAAAAAAAAAATTTACTAAATAACATCGTAATTTTCAATAATTCAAATTGTATTCTGTAGACGGCAGCATTGTAAAAATCAACATACTGAAAGTCTAGTAAAAGTTTTTTAATTTGTTAATTATGATCTTTTATAACTTTTGTAAATTTTAATATCTAAAAAATGTTGTTAAAAATATTTAACTTCCCGCTAAGAAAATCGAAGATTTTTAAACAATCGGGAAGTTATTGGTTATACCCCGTTTTGAAAAAAATCGAGATTTCAACAGATCTCGACGTTTTAAAGCCCTAAGAAGCTTTACTGACTATTTTTACGATGATGTCCGTACGTCTGTATGTATGTATGTATGTATGTGTCTGTGTGTGTTTTTTTTTCTTTTTTTTTTTTTTTTTTTTTTTAGAGGGGGAATCCTTTTTGCGGATTCCAAGCATAGCTGTTTTGCCTGGATATGTGAAGACTCGACGCAGCGTCATACTAAAACTCGACGCTAATGCCCCTACTCACTAAACCCTAAACCCCTTTTCTTCTTCCCTCTAATCCCTCATGGGAATCGCCGTCAGGCATTACTTCGTGAGGGGAGGAACTAGCTACTGCTCTTCCTTCTGGTGGCTAAGGTGTTAACTACCTTCATTCTATCCTCTGATATTTGCTCTTCTTTTTTCGGTGGAACGCAAGTCTTTGAGGACTTCTGTTGCAAACGTGTTGGTAGCGTTCCAGGTAGCTTCTGATGACAACATTTCTTCTACTAGTGAATCTGGTTGCATTCTCGGGTTCAGGATCCTCTCCAACTCTTTACGCTATGGATCGAAACGAGGACATACAAAGAAGACGTGCTCCGCATCTTCAGCGACTCCTGGGCAGGACGGGCACTCCGAAGAGTCATCGTGCTTAAAGCGGTGTAGATACTCTCGAAAACACTCGTGTCCCGACAACATTTGCGTGAGATAGTAATTGACCTCGCCGTGATTCCGGTTAAGCCAAATGTCGATCCGAGGTATGAGGCGGTGCGTCCACCTACCCTTCTCTGCAGCCCACATCCCATTATAGTTGTGATTGGCCTATGCTGTTCTGCCGTTCTTTAATTCTAAGTTCTTAGGTTCGTCACTCTGCTCTGCTACTCATTGCGGAGGGCTTTTTTTCAAGTCCTTCTTCTTTGTGACTTTGTTGGATGGCTCTGGCGAATTTCGGTCCTTTCTCTTTCCAGGCCTTGTGCCATTTTCACCTTTGTCCTCAGCAGCAGATTCGCCGTCACCATCGGCTCCAGTGTCCATTGCTTCTTCAGTCTCAACTTCACTTTGAATGCGTCGTCGTGATGACTGCCATTCCTCGTCCAGTTTCTTGAATCTTCCAAGAGCATTGACTACACCGGTTGTCTTGGTCTTTATCTTCATGTGGATATTGTCCTTTGTTTATACAAACTCTTGAAGCTCGATGGTCAGTTTTTAAAAGCGCTCCAGCGCTTGCGTTCTCTTCATTTCAGCGCTTGCTTCAATCGCTGCTTGTTGGTCATGAAGCCCGTTTCCACTTTTGTTTATTTCCTGTAAATTACTCATACTTTTTGATTTACCAGCGCATCGTACGGAGTGGAGCAGCTTGTCATAACTAAGAACTGGTGAACCTTCGGAAATAGTACTCCTACTCCAGTTCCCTGAGGCCTAGTCGACACTTAGCCAGTACCGGAATACACGGACGGACTAGACTCGCTCGGGACGGTGAAGATTCTGATCTTTAACACTCACTGCGTACTTCCCGATCAAGGCCCGAAGTGACTGGCTCCTGATCCACTGCTGCAACTTACACCTCAGCAGAGCAAGCTCACATCAGCTGTGGCCCGCATCGTCCGAAATAATCGACACGGGTTCCGGACACTCCCAGTGAGTTACAGCAGGGAACGATCGTCATGTTAAGTCAGTTAGCGTGACCAACCCATTAAAGGGGGGGGGGAGTTTTGTCCACGGGAGCATATTTTATTTGGCTCCTACCCTCTGTACCTCATCAACTAAGCGAACTAGTGTCATCCAGGGACAGTGAGCGTTCTCCCACCTGCTACGGAGAAACGCGCCTGGTAGCAGTTTCTCCTCTGCCGCAGTGTCTGTGTGTGTGTGTGTGTGTGTGTGTGTGTGTGTGTGTGTGTGTGTGTGTGTGTGTGTGTGTAAACCTCTTATTACTTCTAAACAGCTAGACTGATTTGCTCGCAGTTGGTGTCACTCGAAAGGTCTTCGCCAAACTTGAATTTCCTAAAAGTTAAAACCGATTCGGACCCGTAGATTTCGAGAAATTGTAATAAAAGTGAAAAAAAACTAGGAAAACAGTTGATCCTAAAGGCCATCCCTGCAACTTTCCGCTAATTCCGTTGATACCTGGCCGTCTTTTTATGAGCTCTTCGAGCTCAAAAAGATACCTTTGCTATGATTTTGAGCTCTTTGAGCTCAAAAGTCTGATAGAAGTTTTATAGAACACTATTTTTTGAATTTTCAAACCGCAATAACTTTTGAATGAATGAACTGATTTTCACGCAGTTGGTGGCATTCTACAAAATTTTTTAAGCCTCATGAAAAATTTTTAAGTTTCAATTGGTCAAACTAAAAATGTCGGAGTAACTCCGAAAAAACACTTTTTTCGGTTTTCTTTCGTTCACGATATCTTTCGAACGAAGAATATATGGCGAGGCTTTCGCCTACCTCCGAAGAGGCCGTTTCCTGGGCTCAAAAGAGCTATACATGCACGTATATTTGTCCTACCCCCACCATAGCGAGAACACAGCCCAGTTCGCGGACAAGGAAAAACCGCCGCTCTCTTGTGTTTATACACATTCATTGAACAGCTGCAAGAGTTGCGTACAATTGTAAGTGTGTGCAACTCTCATCGACTCCTCTGACAACTCATTCCCTGTAGGCACATCGAGATGTACCCACAGAATATGAGCAGTATCCAGCGGGGACCACGGGTAGGCGGAGTCGATTGAAGACCATGTTGTTTGTGTAATGTGTTGTGTGTAAAATATGATTTTACGTGTAAGTGTTTGCGTGTGTAGGGTGCCCAGGCACTTCTGTTATTTGTGGTCATTTTCACTAACTTATTCTACGGCAGTCATCCCAAGCTTTATACTGTCCTCACAATGTGTGGAGCATATCGCTTGTGTCTAGGCGCTCCGACTCTACCTAGGTGAATGTCTGTTGAGTCTCGTCCCTAGTCGCATTTTCGTTAGCTAGTTGGGTTTGGAGTTTGCAGTACATTACTACTTTACTGAAACCTTTTAAAAGCTTGAAGTTACTTTGGAATGTGGCAATCGCACGCGCAATGCTCGCCCACTCCGCGTTCCCACCCCACATGTCCTTGAGCACCTCACGTTGAGGCTCGTACTCATGGTATTCAAGCATTAAGTGCTCCACGTTGTCGACCCTTTCTCCTAACCCATTCTCCCTACACTCGTCGCAGAATCTACTATCCGTATGTTCGTACTTGTATTGGTATTCTCTAAAGCAACCATGGCCGGTTAGGATTTGGGTCAGCCAGAAGTTAGGGCTGATCCATTTGTTTGTTAGACGCTCTGCTACGTTTGGAAAGAAGACTTTAGTTTCGCGGCCGTTCTCTGATGTATCCCATTGTTCTTGCTACCGACGTATGGTTTCAGTTCTAAGGGTGACAAGGCGATCCTCCGCATCTGGCTGCACGGTGACGTTTCCAAGGGTAGCCTGTTTGCCGATACGGAGGTTGTATCGCGCGCACCGTTCGTCTATTACGAGCTGAATGGGCACTGCCCCCGCGACTACGCAAATCCCGTCATGCGAAACTGTCCTGTAGGCAGTAATTGTTGTTATTAGTGCTTGACGCTGAAGTGCTCGATGATGTCTCCAGTCCTCCCTATCGCAACGGTCACTCCAAGCTGCCGCCGCATATGTGACGACAGGCATAAAGAAACCCTTGTATATGGTGGACATAGCTGGGTATCGCAATCCTCATTCTGCCCGCGCAATACGCCGCATACGCCCGAATACCCTACTGAGTTTCGCGCGCCTTGTGTTAATGTGATTTTTCACTTTGAGGCCATCGTCAAAGTGTACCCCTAAGTATCTAACGCTTGATTTGAATTTGACTTTGGAGTCTCCTATCATTATTTTTGGCGGTTTGTTATCGTATTTGGGCTTTCTCTGTCGTCCTTTTGCTTCATAGGAATACGGGCTCTTTTTGTCCTTACGTGGACCGCGATGTACAAATTCGTTCTTGAGGAAGATGGCTTCAGTCTTCGACTTCGACAGCTCGAGCTTTGCGGAACAGCATCATTCCAGTATCTTATCTACTACTACTTGACTATTACGCTCTATTTCTTTTCTTGAAGAGCCTTCTACTAAGACGAGCAAATCGTCAGCAAACGCAACAAATTTAGTCCCGTGTTCTGTCAGTTCGAGTCTCTTGAGGAGATCGTCGAACATAATGTTCCAAAATAATGGTCCTAGCACTGATCCTTGAGGGCACCCTCACGTCGGCGTTTTTGATTCGCTATCAAAGCCCCATGACAGCGCAACCGATCTGTCCTCAAAGTAATTCCGAAATACCGCGTAAATGTTGCTAGGGCAGCCTCTGGCCTTGAGGCCCTCGAGTACTAACGGCCACCACACGTTGTCAAAAGCGCCAGAGATATCGAAGAGAAGTTCGACCACCAGTCTCTTCTCTGAAGAGTCTACAAATCGGCGCATCTCCACAATTGCATCTTCCGTCGACTTTTTGGTTGTGAAGCTAATCTGTCGGCTCGAAATGTTCCCCTCCGCTAAGACTGTGGTAGTAAGTCGCTCTTTGATGAGCTTCTCGAACACCTTACCTAACCCCGATAGGAGGCAAATTGGCCGATAAGATTTAGGGTCATTTGCGTTTTTGTCGGTGCTTTTAACTAACATTATGATTGCCCCCTTCTTCCACTCTATTGGGAATGCTCCTAGCGCCAAGCAAGCATTATATAACTCTAAGAACTGTTCGCTAAGGATAACCCCTGCGCGTTTAACTACCTCGTTTTCTATTAAGTCCGGCCCCGGGGCCTTCTTGTTTTTCAGTGTTTTTAAGACCTTGTCCAGTTCGCGCGGGGTGAACGGTTCAGCGTCCGCGGTGTCAGGTAGTAAAATCGAGTTGGCTCTAATTTTTTCTTGATCGGGGGTCTCGTTGTCCTGGTCATCGTCTACAATATTCGTCTCGAGAAAATACCTGGCTGTTTCCTTAAGTTTTCCGTGGATGCTCCGTTACGATTTAGCGTGCACATTGCACTTTTGACTCTAACTTTTTCTGCGCAGGTTCTGTAAATAGGACCCCACTTTTCTTGATTACCTTTCTTCGTAACGAAGTCCCGCCAGCTGCTTTCCCTCGTCAGCTTTATGTCTGTCGAGTATTGTTTTCGTAGTGTTCTGTATTTGACGCTTAGGGTATTTTTAACTAATTCGTCCCTTTCCCTTTGATATACCCGTCTGGCTTTGTTCACCAGCTTCTTCGTGCGTGTTAATTTCCTAGTCCACTATGGGTATGATTTTACATGGGTTTTCCTACGCGGGATCGTGGCTTCGCAAGCTTCTAAGATTGATTTGCCAAGTGCAGAAGCATACCTTTCCACGTCCTCAACTGATTCCACTCCAAGGCCATCAAAGTTTGTGCATGCACACGAGAAAAGGATTTCGTCAAACTTTTCCCAATTGGCCAACGTTAAGTTGAATCTCTTGAAGTCTGCCTGTGCGCCATCCTTCTCCCCCGACTTAGCTCCTAGAGTGATCTCGATCGGGTAGTGGTCAGTATTCTGCACCCAACTTCTCTTAATGGACCAGCTAAGAATGCTACTCGCGAGTTTAGGCGTCACGAGTGTCACATCGATATACGAACTCCCGTTAGTTGATTCAAACGTCGGACCCTCCCTCACTTTGTTGATTATCTCTAACTCGTGTACGTCAATAAATTCTCTAACTTTTTGCCACGCGCGTCGTCAGTCTCGGATCCCCATCTCTCGGATTTCGCGTTCACGTCCATTGATATGAATACCCGTTTCCCTCTCAGTGCTCGGACCACTTTCTCTAAGTGCTTTAAATGCATGTCTATTTCGTCTTTGTACTGGAAGTATGCCGAGACTACGAAGAACGATGTGTCAGGTCCCATGATCTGAGCGCATACGCAGTGAGTTCTACTAAGTTGTGATAAAACCAGCAACTGGTATTTAGGATTTGTTAAGCAGATGGCCGCATATGGCCTAGACCTGGTTTCGGCAGCAACTTGTATGCCGCAACCGAACCCAGGTATTTTGAAACTATTATAACTACGTGCTGCGTATGGCTCTTATAGAAGGAGAACATCAATACGTTTTCCCTCCCACAACTGACTTGCCTCCAGAGTCCCAGCTCTGCCGTTCCGCAAATTTGCCTGCAAAACTCGAAAACCTTCAACTCCCATTCCCCGGGTCGCGTGCGGAGACTTTTGATTTGACCTAACGCCCGGCGCGAGCCCATCTAAGTTTGCCGAGTTTTCGGACCCTCTGAGGGTGTTTTTAGTTGTCCCTAGGCATCTTCGCCGGTCGATGCTTCGCGAGCAAGATTCGGAAACCCCCCTTCTACTTGGATTTACCTCTTCTAAGTTCAATCGCGTGAGTTTAACTAAATAGGGTCACGTAGCTAGAGGCATTAGCTGTTTTATACGTAATACTTCCGCGAGCTTACACGAACGCGATCGCGATGCCGAATTCGCGGGCCGGCGATGAACGGGAACGTCAGATAGCAGCTCGTTCGGAGAAGCGCGGTTGGCTATTCTGGCGATCCGTCGAACGGTCGAAAAAGTTTGGTGACCACCGAACGTGGGTGCGTCACCTATCCGAGGCTTTGCCGTATTTTCCTGACCGATTTATTTAAGTTGTAGGAGCTGGTAACACCTACAACCGAAAGCGCAGTGGCAATTTTTGGTTTGGGGTAACGCATTGAGGGATGCCTTTCAATGTTACCTTACTTATGGCGGGACCCACGAAAAGGGAATTGCTTGCTTAACTATGTTCTCTTAAGTTCGCCCTCACTCCCTTAAGAGAGTCATAGTTACTCCCGCCATATCTCTCGAACGAAGAAGAATATATGGCGAGGCTTTCGCCTACCTCCGAAGAGGCCGTTTCCTGGGCTCAAAATAGCTATACACGCACGTATATCTATCCTACCCTCACATAGGAAATACACAGCCAAGTTTGCCGGCAAGGAAAAACCCTGCCCTCAAGCATTTACGCAATCATAGGACAGATGTGAATAAAGTTGAATTTAATATCAATTTGTCCTCGTACTCAGTTAACTGTATCAACCCATTCAACGACTGCGTTAGCCTGATCAGTAATATAATGACAACCCGACCAGTTACCAGCGGGGCCCATGCGGGGAGGTACAGCCGTAAGACCTGTTTGAGCCATAACACTTATCCCCCCTTACAAGAGTCTCGTTCATTCGTCTGTCTAGTCTAGTCCCCGAATCTTTGAGCTTACCTGCGTTGCAAAATAATTTTGACAACGTCACGAGGCCTTGCTCAGAATATATCTCTTGAACGAATCAACCGATTTTTACCGGATTGGCGGCGATCGGCATGGTTTTTCAAAGTTGAAAGCTGATCAATTTTTTAAATCGATCGGTAGAGCCGTTAAAAAGTTATCCGATAAAAAGTTATTTTTTTTGAGATTTCTCAAAATTTCTCAAAATCTGTTTGTCCGAATCGGTTCAAATTAACCGTAAATCTAATTTTGGCGGAGCCCTTTCGAATGGCACCAACGGCGATAAAATCGGTTCAACCGTTTGAAAATTATAAGAGGTTTACATACTTACACACTCACACACACACACACACACACACACACACACACACACACACACACACACACACACACACACACACACACGCACGCACATACACACACACATACACACACTCGTGTCGGGCTTGCTTGGTCCCACATCGGGCGCCTCCCGATGTGGCATATCTGCACGTCAGATGCGTCGGGTACCGAGGAAATAGAATACTCGGGGTGGACCAAAACCAAGCAAAAGATGATATGAAAATGACAAATCAATTTCAAACATCGTCTACGGTGCAGAGGGGGGATACCTCAGTGCCGGCGAGGGAAGGCGGGCAAACGGGCCTAAACTCGTCGTTATCAAGCGACCGTTTGAACAGTGGAGTAGACCCCAAGGCTCTGCTGTCTAGCAATGCTAGCAAGGTTACAGGGAGTACGAAATCAGCCCAGATGGCAGAGAACGGACAGCTGAGCAACATTCCTTCAATAAGTGGAGGACCTTTTGCTCCTGCCACTAATCAAACCCACCGAGGAAGAATCAACTCTGTACCGACCGTTACAGGCCAACAGTCACCAATGGAGAGGCTCAGCAGCAAGATCGAAAAGTTAGTCGACTTCATAAAAGACAAGAAGAATCTCCATCATGAGATCAGAAAATTGGTTACGTCTATAAGTACGGCATATAGGCTGGCCGACAAATCACCAACGACGTTGGCGTCAACGAACATCTCCGAGTCTGAGCAAAAAATCACAGCCACCCCTGGTCACTCTTAAGAAATTATCACAGCAAAGAGAGGTCAACAACAAGAAGAGGCCGCTGTCCACGCCCAGTCCTTCCGCAGAAATTGACAAGCTAGCACAGAAAAAAACATCCCGGGATGATACTTGGACCATAGTGACTCGGCAAAACAAGAAAAAGAAAGAACAGGAGCCAGTGGCTCAATCTGCTACAGCCGAAAACAAGCCAAACAACGGTGGCTCCAAAATACCGAGGAGGAAGAAGACAAGAACTGAAGCTGTGCTTGTCCAACCAGCTGAAGGGCGAACATACGCCGATCTCCTCAAGGAAATCAAGGCCAAGGTAAGCCCTGTCGAGACGGGCGTAGATATAAAGTCTATTAAA
The DNA here is from genome assembly GCF_020080835.1 of Cotesia glomerata. Classification (NCBI taxonomy): domain Eukaryota; kingdom Metazoa; phylum Arthropoda; class Insecta; order Hymenoptera; family Braconidae; genus Cotesia; species Cotesia glomerata. Next base: position 113,183 of record NW_025402774.1, read on the forward strand.
AAGACGAAACATGGAGGCGTTCTCCTTGAAATGGCTCGAAAAACCGAAGACAGCAAGGCTTTGACCGATGCAGTAAAGGCAGCCACTGCAAACATCGGCACAGTCAAGACGTTAACACCAACAACAACGATCGAGATCCTCGGCTTGGATGAAATCTCTACCGAGAGCGAAGTCCGTGAAGCACTTAAACGTGAATTCACTGACAGCCTGGAGGTCACACGGGTAAATTTGACAAAACCCTCACGACGAGGCAATCGGGCAGCCTTCTGAGAAGTAGACCAGGCCGGTGGAATTAAGGCCCTTGACAAGGCCCGTATAATGATCGTTTGGGTGAACTGTCGTATACGCCCAGATGCAAAAATAACACGCTGTTTTAAATGTCTTGGTTTTGGACACCAAACACGTCAGTGTGTGGGACCAGACAGAAGCAAGTGCTGCTACAAATGTGGCGGAGAGAACCACAAGGCCGTAAACTGCACGGAGAAGCCAAAATTCTTCCTTTGTGATCCGGACAAAAATCCTCAGGATGGTCTATGTCATATTTTTGGCACTGGAGCTTGCAAGGCATTCCGCACAGCACTTATAGAAGTGACGAGAGGGCAGAAATGACACGCATACTACAAGGCAACCTGAATAGGTGAGCCTTGGCGCAAAACCTGCTGCTCCAGCGTGTCTTTGAAGATAAAATCTACGTCTGCTTTATCTGCGAGCAATATTTAAACATCGAAGGTAAAACATGGTTCGCAGACGAAACTGGCACGGCAGCAATTTGGATTGTGAACACAAAGACCGTTACCGTCAACAACAGCGGAAATGGAGCAGGTTTTTTCTGGATTCAAAACCCCTACAACCTACTTCTTGAGCGTCTATCTCTCACCTCACGAAGGGATTAGTGGGTTTCGACAGAAACGGGCAAATATAGAAAATGCGGTCACTAAATTCGACGGCGAAGTCATCGTAGCCGGAGACTTCAACGCTAAATCGGCTGAGTGGGGCGCTGCTTTCTCCGACAGCAGAGGTAACGAGGTCGCTGACGTTGCGGCTAGACTCGACCTTATAGTGCTGAACACCGGGAGCACCACGACCTTTAGAATACCAGGGTACCAAGAATCCATCCTCGACATCTCGTTTGCAACTCCAAGGACTGCCAACATGATCAAAGGCTGGACTGTATCCGAAAAATACAGCGGCAGTGATCACCAGTTCGTGGCATTCAATGTTGGATTGGCATCTGGTTCGGTTCCACAACGCGACCTTTCTAAGCGGAAGTGGAATGCCAAGAGGCTTGATCCAGAGGCATTGCAAGCTTCACTTGCACGAAGCTGGTCTATCCTTCAGAACAACCCGACTCTGGATACCTGCAGCGAGACGGAAAAAACAGTGGTAAATACGATGACGGAAATTGCTGCCGCATGTGACGCCTCCATGCCGCGGCTAAAAAATCAGAGTTTCCCTTGGCCGGCATTCTAGTAGTCAGCAGACATAGCAGAACTCCGGAAAAAATGCCACAGACTACGTCGGCTAGCAACGAGAGCTGCGAAACGCTCCCCCAATCAAGATCTATATTTGAGCGAGTAAAAGCAGGCCAAAAAGGACCTAAACCGGACAACCGAAGCAAGCAAAGCGAAACTGTGGTAAGAGATCTGTAACGTCCTTGATAAAGATATCTGGGGTAAAGCCTACCAAATTGTCACCAAACGACTTGGAAAGGCTTCACCAGAAGCGTCGAAGTCTCCTGCTTTAATGGACAGCATTGTAGCGGAGCTTTTTCCCAAACACCCGCCGCGGGAGAAGAAACACTACACTAAAAACAGCGAAGTAACACTCTTCTCAACTAAGGAATTACAAGACGCGGCCAAGTCACTCAAAACAGGAAAGGCATCCAGCCCTGATGGCATCCCAGCATCGGTGATCAAGACTGTAGCCCTGAAATACCCAGACATACTTCTGAACACCTAGAACGCATGCTTGACAACTGGCACGTTTCCCGCGGTCTGGAAGCGGCAGAGATTGATTCTGCTAGATAATGGCAAAGGTGGCCCTGTAACACCCTCGTCGTTCAGACCACTTTGCATGCTGGACATTGCTGGGAAATTGCTAGAAAAGCTTATACAGGGAAGTCTACTAAACGAAATCGATCGTGCTGGAAGCTTTGCCGCAAACTAACATGGATTCCGGAAACGACGTTCAACAGTCGGCGCGATCCAGACAGTCGTAGGGACAGCGAGAGAAGCATGGACTGGTAGCCTCAAAGCTCGTAAAGTATGTATTGTTCTCACGCTAGATGTCAAAAATGCATTTAACAGTGCGAATTGGGGAGATATCCTAGACGCTCTGGAACACAAATTTGACGCAAAACCAGAGAATTTGGCATTAATCGTCAACTACCTTGAAGAAAGAAAGCTAATCGCGGAAACTACAGAAGGACCACAAGAATACGCCATAACGGCCGGCGTGCCGCAAGGCTCAATAATGGGACCCGATTTATGGAACGCCGACTATGACGAGCTTCTCAAGATTCTGTTACGAAAGCAAGTAGAGCTAACGGGCTTTGCAGACGACGTTGCGGCCACGATAGTAGTAGACAGCGTAGAAAAGGCCGAATTACTGGTCCGGGAAACCATTGACGCTGTCGAGACCTGGCTTGATAAACACCACCTAAAACTCGCCAAGCATAAAACCAAGATGGTTGTTTTGACACGTCAAAAATGGTTTCCAAAACCATTCGCTGTGGACATGGAAGGAACAACACTGACGTCAACAAGGGCCCTGTGCTATCTAGGGGTAATGATAGACGAGAAACTATCTTTCTGCGAACACCTTGCTAGTGCATGCATGAAAGCCAGCAAGACGGTGTCTAGCCTAGCAAGAATCATGACCAACACTATGGGATCAAGAACCAAAAAGAGAAGAGTTCTTCTAGAAGTAGTCCACTCGGCACTGCTTTATGGAGCAGAAATATGGGCAGACATATTAAAACAGAAGACCTACTGACGAAAAATAGCGGCAGTGCAGCGGCGAAGCGCTCTCAGGGTTGCCTGCGCCTATCGAACGGTTTCCGAAGCAGCTATATTGGTCATTGCGCGAGCCGCACCCATCGACCTACTTGCGTTTGAGAGAGCGAAACTCTATGACGCTCAAAACAGTGACGAAAACATGAAGGACGCAAGAACGAGGATAAAGGCGGAAACGCAACAAGAGTGGCAGGACCGATGGACGTCAGAAGAGATGGGCAGATGGACAGCACGCCTGATTTCAAACATCAACGTCTTGTTTTCTCGGGAATACGGAGAAACGGACTTTTTTTCGAATCAGCTATTGACGGGACATGGGCAGTTCAATGCCTATCTTTTTAAGATGGAACTGCACAGCATACCAACGTGCAAATACTGCCCAGACAAAATTGACAACGTCGAACACACGTTCTTTGAGTGTGACTGGTGAAAGGACTACAAAAGCACTACTGATGAAACTATTGGCACCACGCTCTCCCCTGAGAGCTTAGTAACCTACATGATCAAAAAGAAGATAACTGGTCAGCTGTCGCAGCCTATGCGCAGCGTCTTTCAAAGGAAAAAATCGCAGAATGAGACTAGTCACTAGAAGCAACCATCGTGAGACGCAACACGGACTGGATTGAAGTAATGCTAACGCGGTCCCAATCCAGTCTTTCCCGTAACATCAATGGAGAAAGAGAGAGGAGGATGTTAAGTCGGTATTGTTGTCAATAATATTGACTTCCGAGTCCGAGATACCCAGGACAACTATCTCGTCCTGGTATGCGTGAATGTATTTGACCTACCCTATAAAAAAGAAAAAAAAAACAACACACACACACACACACACACACACATACATACATACAGACATAGTGATACCCTAGCGGGAATAGTGAGGAAAGCTTCCCAGGACCTCAAAATGGCGAGATCTCATAAAAACTCGATTTCCGAAAAACGGGGTAAAACCAATAACTTCGCGATTTTTGAAAATTTTTAATTTTCTTAGCGGGAAGTTAAAAACTGAAAAAAAAGTAGCTTTTTTTTTCATTTTTTCCAAATATCTTTGAATTGGATAAACCGATCGACCTCAAAAACTAATCAACTCTTAACCTAGAAAACCCGCATCAATTGCCACCAAAATCGTCAGAATCGGTTGACGCGTTCGTGAGATATCGTTGTCGAAAATTATCAAAAAAAGTCTTTTTTTGTAATAACTCCGAAATGTTTTATTCGATCAATTTTTTCAATGTTTCGAATTATTTATAAAACTCTAAAAACTACATCAATCGCCGCCAACCGCGTGTAAATCGGTTGATTCATTCGAAAGTTATAGCAGTTTGAAAATGAAAGCAATCGTGTTTCATCGAACTTCGATAAGATTTTTGAGCTCGAAGAGCCAAAAAACATGGGAAAGCTATCTAATAATTTTTTCTCGCATATTCTATAAACTCACATTAAGATGATCCTCTCCACATTCCTTTCTCAATCCTATTCTTCCAATATCCTGTTACGTGAATGTGGAACGCTTCACGTAATAATAACCGTAACTCCTATTCTTACCCGCTTTACAGCATTATTTATATTTGTAAAAAATGCTTGCCGTAAGATGGACGGTGTGGCTTAATGTATATAGAATAAGCGAAAAGAAATTTAGTATAAACCGGATAGCTCAAATGGTAGAGTAGCCGACATGTCTTCGGAAGGTTCTGGGTTCGAATCCCAGTCCGAGCTATCTAATAATTTTTTCTCGCATATTTTATAAACTCACATTAAGATGATCCTCTCCACATCCCTTTTTCAATCCTTTCCTACCAATATCCTGTCAAGTGAATGTGGAACGCTTCACGTAATAATTACCGTAACTCTTATTCTTTCCCGCTTCACAGAATTATTTTTATTTGTAAAAATGTGGAACGCTACAAATATAAATAATGCTGTGAAGCGGGAAAGAATAGGAGTTACGGTAATTATTACGTGAAGCGTTCCACATTCACGTAACAGGATATTGGTAGGAAAGGATTGAGAAAGGAATGTGGAGAGGATCATCTTAATGTGAGTTTATAGAATATGCGAGAAAAAATTATTAGATAGCTCGGACTGGGATTCGAACCCAGAACCTTCCGAAGATATTTTAAACGGCAAATTAAAATTATAAATAATGAAGATAGAGTTCCGGGAGCTGAGACTTGTTCATTGGAAATGTCTTCCTCTTTAAGGAACTTTTTTTAAAATTACTTAAATATTAATATTTTTCAAGTTATAAATGAAAAACTAAAGTCCATTTTTTTTCATCTTATTTTTTAATAACAATTGAAATTTTTTACCTGCACCAAAATATTTCAAAAACATTTTTCTAGATAGTCCAAAAGCTAGTAACGCACGTTTTATGAAGTGTTTGACGCACCTTGAAATATTTTCATTTAAAATCTATTGGATGAATAAGCAGATATACCTGTGTTGGCTTGACCCACCTCAGGACACCAGGTAGTGCGTATTCTTAAAAGGTATAAAAAAGTATGACCCAAAAAAGTGCTTGATTCATCAGCCAACAACCAGTAATTGAAAGTTTAGGTAATTTTAAAAATATAAGTATTTGGGCAGACGCCAGAGGGGGTTTATATTTAATAAATCCACCCCAAACTTGATTTTCTTTAAATACCATTTGAAGTGTTTGATTCACGTTGTAATTTTGAAAGCGTCTTAATTAAATATAAAAAAAATTATTTACAAAAAGCCAGACACTTTTTCCGGGCTTTAATTGCCAGCAAACATCAGAATAAATCTTATTTATAATAGAAAGAGATAGGCTGCGCATGGCGGTAGATGTGAGTGAGAGTGCCGATCACCATCATTGCTGCGGTCTTTCTTTATGCTCCCATTGGCTGTTGGTCACGTGTCTTGTACAGCTGTACACTAAAAATTTTTATTTTGGAGTAGAATTAGAAAAATGTATTTATTTAGATAACTTATGTTTGAGCTTTTTATTTCTCGAGATTAAGTAGTACAATTAAGTCATAATGATGAAAAATTGGAATTGAAAGCTTTTCGTATTAAAAAAAAAGAAACTGTGAGGTTATATTTTAAAATTTCACTATCAGTATGTATGATAAATATAACTGGTTTATTTTTTTAAAATTATTTTTTACAAGTATACTTTATGAAAATATCTAGGAAATATCTAGGTTCGTACCTTCTGAAAGGGCTTTGCCAAACTTAGATTTCCTGTTAATTTGAACCGGTTGAAACCGATTGATTTTGAGAAATTTTTAAAAATCTCAAAAAAAATGAGAAAAAAAACTTTTTCAAAAGTGGTTTTTTTGGAATAACTTTTAAACGGCTTCACCGATCGATTCCAAAAACTAATCAGTTCTTATCCTTGAAAAACCACGGTTGATTTGTTAGAGATCGGAGATAGCGTGAACGAAGAAAAACCGAAAAAAGTGTTTTTTCGGAGTTACTTCGAAATTTCTAGTTTGACCAATTAAAACTCAGAATTTTTTCATGATGCTTAAAAAACTGCGTAGAATGCCGCCAACCGCGTTGTAACGGTATGTTCCTGCTACTATGTCGCCCCTTTTTTTAATTTTTAAAATTTAAGGGTGCCACTGGAATTTTTGTCACGGTTTCGAGAACCGGTCCAAGCAATGAGATAAATCTAAGGGTCGAGAGAGATTATAATTAGGCTGACAGAACTAACAACAATAAAATTTAAATTTAACTCTAAATTTATTCAACTACTTTTGCAATAGCCTTGAATATTATCTTGCACACACACACTCTTATAAAATATCAAAAGTCTTAACCCTGACAGTACCCTCATATGGAGCGTCTATACTGCAGTTTCTATTATAGTCCCTTATCCCTGATAGTATCCTCATATTGAGCGTCTATACCGCAGTTTCTAACTAAATCGCGCTGTTCACCGGACCCTCATGCTCTGAGACTCTAGATCTGACCTTAGGTGGTCGCCCGGACCCCTACCCAAGGTTTAAACCGTCCTTAGCCCTTTCGCTGTCGCCCGGACCCTCACTACGGGACTAAGGAACCTGAAGTCGACTAGGACAGAGGAGGATACCATGAAACTAGTCGACAACCCGCTAATACTAACCTCCTCGACAGCCCGTGAACGAGGAGTATATAATGTAAAATATTTCCACAAACTTTTTAATAAAACAATTTACCTAATTATCACACTATTTCTAATAACAATATTTAAAATAACTCACTTAATTTTAATTAACAATATTCCTGAATACTCGCGTTTCACAATATACCTTCCTGGGAATCAAATTAAAACCCTGGTTCCTAATCTTGACTTCGATGAATAATTAACTTTAAATTTTGATTTCATATTATTATTGTTATTAATTTAACACAGAAACTTTCTTGAAACCAAAAATTTCAGATTTATTTAAATCGAATTTAATCTGCCTGATAACTCGGCTTAGCGTCCATTTTGGATTCCAGAGTAAATTTGAGATAGGAATATTAGCTTGGCTAAATTTTCCAAGGTCAAAATTTTACTGTAATTTTTCTCAATAATTATTTACTAGAACTTGGAAAAATTTATTTATCGAAGTCTTGAACAATTTTAATTTAATTATAGTTTTAATTTTTATAATTCTCTAAATTTAATTTACTAAATAATAATTTATTTTAAATTTCGAATATTAATTTTAATTGTAATTTTCACTTTTAACTTTTAGAATTATCTTAATCTTTAGAGATAAATTTTATTTATTAATTTAATTTTGGCTTAAATAATATTTTGCATTGATTTTAATTTAATTATAATTTATTTTAAAATTTATTTGGCGGATTTTACTTTTGATTTCAACCATTAATTTGATTTTGAACTAATTTTAATTTTATAAACTTTATTTTAATTTTATAAATTTCATTTTAATTTCAACTTAAATTATTTTATAATTTTTACCTCCTTTAATTTTAATTTTAAATTATTTTATTTTAGAGAATTTATCTTAATTTAGTCTCTCTCTCTCTGTAACTCCTCTCTAACCAAGTAGCCTGCAACTCTTCTAGAGACCCCAAGAACCCATCTTAGGTATCTGTCTTGTATACTCTCCAACTCTTCTCTGGCTTTCCATCCCCAAATTTCTACACCGTAACTCAACACTGATCACACCAGCCTGTCGAACAACCAAATCCTTCTAGCCCAATCTCGCCCGAACTTCCTTTTTCCAATCCTCCAAATCTGTCCCAAGATCCTTGCTCCTTTTATTACTCTCTCTTTTATATGATCATTCTGGTCCCCATTCGCCCTTATCACATAACCTAGATACGTGTATCTGTCCACCTCCTCCACTTCTTTTCCTTTCCAATTCCACCGAACCTTCTTCTTTCTACCTCCACCTTTTCTACATCTCATTATTTTTGTCTTTCCTACATTAACCTCTAATCTTTTTCTGTCCACATATCTTTCCAAGGTCCTTATCATTCCCCTCATTTTATCTTCGTCCTTAGCTAACAAAGCAATCTGCGTAGGCCAAAGAGTACACTTTCTTCCTCTCAAAAAGGTCAACTCCTCCCCAGCTCCCTTTCTCCATCTCCATCTTTATCCAGCTCCTCATCCAGGTCCGCCAGGAAAATCACAAGTAGCAGAGGGCTTAAAGGACACCCTTGGCTAACTCCTTTCTCCGTCCAAAATTTTTCTCTGAGCTCCTTTCCAACTCTAACCCTGCTAGACGTTTTCCTTAGTACTTCTTCACATCTCTTCACTAATCCCTCACTAATCCCTCTTCTCCTCACTGCTTCACACAGTTCCTTCCTGTCCATCATATCAAAAGCCGCTTTGGAGTCTACAAATAATATCACCATTTTCCCCCTACATTTGTCGATTTCACGATTGATCATGTAGTTCAGGGCGTATATATTATCGATAGTTTCTCTCCCCTCTCTGAATCCTGCCTGTGATTCAGGCAATAGTCCGTTTCCCTCTACCTCCATCTTTAACCTCCTTTTCAGAATTCCAACATAAACCTTATACGCCGTCTGTGATTTTTATCGCTCTATAGTCCTCCACCTTAGTTCCATCTCATTTTTCCTTATTGGCATAATCACGCCATTTTTGCAATCCTGTGGCCACTTCTTTCCGTGCCAGATCTGTTGGCAGATCCTCCAATGTTCCACTAATAATCCTTCCCCTCCGTACTTCCAAACCTCATTCGGAATTCCATCATCTCCCACGGCTCTATAGTCCTTCTACCTTTTCACCACGTCTTTGACTTCTTCTAGACCAATCTCATGATCCTCAGCCTCCTTAGTCTCCTCCTCCATGTTCCCGTTCTCCCCAATTCTCCTTACTCCCACTCCCCCAAGAGCATTACGAAAGTGGGTATCCCACTCTTCCCTCTCAATATCTCTATTTACTATGTCCTTCTTCTTCCTTCCTTGATTAACTATTTTCCAAATCTGTGCCTCCAATTTATCGTATTTTACCTGATGCTCCCACCGTCGGTTTTCTGTTTTTTTTTCTCTTTGCACATTTTACCATACCTTCTCTTTTCTACCAGATAGTCTTCCTTTTCGATTTTACCTCCCCCCCCCTCAAACTTTTTCAGCGTTCTGTTCAGACTTCTTTTCTCTTCCCTACACTCATCATCCCATCATCCAGAGGTACCACCTCTTCTTTTCTCCTCCTTCTCCGATTCTTCCATAGCTCTTTTTATTTTTCTCTTCAGTTCACTCCAAATCTCTTCCACCTCACCTTCTGTCAACTCCTCTTCATAAAACTTGCTATGGAACTTTATTATGCCTTCATTAGACCACACTCCTTTACCTGTACTATTCTCTACCCTTTTGCGGACTTTTCTTATTCAATATCCCCTTGCCTCAATATCCACCACAACCGGTAAGTGATCCAAATCAGTCTTGTCTTCTATTTTCAGTCCTTTTATCTTGTCTCTATTTCTTTCATCAATTAAAACTAAATCGATCATTGAACTCCCTCTCTCTCCAATGAATGTCCATTCTCCCACCTCATCTCCTTTCACACATCCATTCAAAATTGCCCAGTCTTTCTCATTAATAAACTTGCATAGGTCTTTGCCCTCTTTGTTAGTAACCGTGTCTTTGGACTTTCTCAGCCTTACCTCTTCCTGGCCCTCCATATCTTTTAACCTCCTTTCCGTTCCCGTTCTTACGTTAAAGTCACTACTAATTATTATTTGTTTATCCCAAATTTCCTCCATCCATATCCTCATGAGTTCTTTCTTCCTATCCAAATCTTCATTAATATATACCCCTATCACCCACCACCAATCTTCTCCCAATTCAACCTCCCTTTCCACCCATCTTTGCACATCCCAATTGCCTTTTTTTCCCACCTCAATTCCTTCTTTAATCCCCACTAAAATACCTCCTTTCGCTCTGCCCCTCCCTTTGGGAACTATCGCTTCCTGTATTTCCCATCTGAAACCTCTTTTCCACGACTACCTTATCTCTGACCACTTCTTACTATTAGCCCAAGTCTCCAGTAAGATCACAACATCCCAGATCCTCAGAACTACCCAAAAATCTTCATCTTTATTTTTGACCCCTGCCACATTCCTGAAACCCATCCTGCATGTAACTTTCCCTCCACCTGCATGAAACTTTCCCCTCTCCTTGCCTCTCCCTCTTACTTTTCCTCCCCCCAACCCCCTTTTACCAACCTCCACCCCTATTCGTTTCCCACCTGATGTTTCCATCTTCCTTCTGCTTCATCCCATAATCTCATACGATCCATTCACCCAAATTTTCATGTACCCCACTTTGACCATCTTACCAAGCACCCTTTTTTTCATAGATTTCTCAATGATGATCTTTTTGATCCTTCTCTCTTCGAACGTTAGGTCATCCTCTATCCTTACTGTCTCTCCTTTTAACTTACTCTTTACCAGCATAACCTCTTTCTTTTTGCTAAATCCTTCCATTTCCACTAAAATCAGCCCTTTTCCACTCTCATCCAAGCCTCCAATCTTTCTCATACTTTTTCTTCCCACACCGATTTCCATTTTAGCCCACACTTTGTCTACCTCACCTTTCCAATCAACCCCTTCATTCATATCAATCCCTTTTACAATTACATTATTTCTCCTTGCATCTCTCTCCCTCCTTTCCACCACCACCTCAAGCTTTTTTAACCTTTTCTCAGCTTCTACATCAGCTAACTTGCTCGAGGTCTCCACCTCTACTAATGCCCTACCTCCATCTCTCCTGTCAACATGTTCAAGTTTATCTAGCCTACCCTTAAAACTCTCGATTTTTCTGTTCATCTCTTCCTTTTTTTCCTCCCACTTCTTATTAAATTCTTCTCTTTCCTTTTCACCTTCCTCTCCTAGCTGATCGACTTCATCTCTGACCTTTTTGCACTCCTCTTTGATCCTCTCATCCAAGTCCTCTAACTTTTTCATTAGCGCCTCCATTTCCTCTGGCTTCAGCTCCTCTCTCCCAGAATGCACTCTCCTCTGAATTCTACTTCTCTTAAGCGTCTCCCTTTCACCTTTATCCTTAGCTAGATGCAACTTAACCTCAGTTTCCCTGATTCTTTTGCCCCCAGAAAAGGTTTCTTCCAAATCCCCCGTACTCAACGTTCTCCCAAGATCAAAACCCGATTAATACCAATTTAAAATTCCCGCCTGCTTTCTATTCTTACTATCCGTCATATCCTCTATCTAAAAATTCCTACTTAAATCACCGAACCTCTTTAAATTATCGACCGACCAACTAACTTCAACTTTTCGCCACAGCAACACCTACGCTCTTCAACGTACCCCACCCCTCTTTCCCTCGACCCACTCTGTCGCAGCGAAACTTAACCTCTCCCCAGGCACCTTCCTAAATATAATTAAAATTCCTTGTTACAACTCTCGTCCGCCTGAATTTTTACATATCCCTCCAATAAAAGCACTTCCTTAACTACAATTTAACCCAAAATATACCCAACAAAATTCCAAAAAACACTCTGAAAATTAATAATGTAGCATCACCGCGTATTTTATGCAACTAATGACTACAGCACCGGAAACGGAAGTCCTAATTTTTTTTTCTTTGTAGGTTTAAAAAATTTACAAGGAATAATAAATAAGAATGTAATTATTTAACGAAATGAAATTATTAAACGTAAACATATGAAAAATGATCAATGTCCTACTATGAAAAACCTTAAAAATGAAGTTCAAAAACAAATTTTTCAGTAAAATTCTAAAATTTTTAATTAAGTCGATTTTTAAGACTCAATCACATTTTTTCAACTCAAAAAAGTAATTACAACTCAGAAACCGTCTTTAAATCAGCTGATCCAAGCTAAAAGTACTGTAGACCAAATATTTTTATATAAATATTATTAAATAACTACTAAGCGTGTAATCGTGACAGTGTTATCTCTGTATCTGTGTTAGACCTGTAGTTGCTACAAAACTAGGCCTGTAGCTACCGCAGGACCACGCCTGTAGCTGCTACAGGCTCATGCTTGTAGCTGCTACAGACCCACACCTGTAGCTACTACAGGTCTACACCTGTAGCTGCTACAGGCCCAACCTTGTTGCAGCTACAGGAAAGTGGAATGTAGTATCCACAGGCTCAGCCTGTAGCAGCAACAATTTTTTTTTACGTGTAGCATTGGCGCGGCCATGTAACAAAAGTCGCGCGGAACCCTATTTTCAACATTAAATAAAAATTATTGTTTTTCAAGCAGGAGTTCCGGTAGTCGAGACTTCTTTCAGAAATTTTCTCCTCTTTAAGGATCTTTTTCCGATTTTTGATATCACCAATAGTTATTGAGTTATTTACGAAAAACTGAGATTTTTTATTTTGGTTATGTTTTTTGTTAATAACAAATTGAAATTTTCATCGAAAAAAATTAAAAATCGATAACATTATTTTCAGAATTTAATTCCGCATCGAATAAGTGATTGTTCATATTTTCATCACAATTTTTAAGAATTTTATTAGCAAATTTACACTTGCTAATGAAAGGTGTTGTAATAAAAGGGTTTCCATGAAAATTTCCGTTACTATGTAACATGGTAATGGTTACCATTCTAACATAAGAATAAGTTCTATTCTTTTCTCTTCGTGTACCTTAAGATGCTCTAGAAATTGTCTATCAATGATTTTCAGAGAATCAGGACGTTATTAGTTTCACCCCGGTTTCGAAAATCAAGTTCTTATCAGATCTCCACGTTCCGAGGTCCTAGGAAGCTATTGTGACTATTTCTACGATAACGGCAATGTGTGTGTGCGTGTGTGTGTACGTAACCCTCTTCTTACTCTTAAACGGCTTGACCTATTTCATCGTGGTTGGCGCCATTCGAAAGGGCTTGACCGAACTTAGATTTTCAATACAATTTAAACCGATTCAGACCAGTATATTTCAAGAAATCTTGAAAAATCTACAAAAAAAAATTTTTTCAAACATTTTGTGCTTGAAAAACTGTGTCGATTTCTAAAACTGCATCAAAATCGATTGATTCATTTGAGAGATATTTGATTTTAAAAAATTCCAAAAAAGTGTTTTTTTAACACAACTTCTAAATTTTAAGTCGGATCGTTGGATAGGTAATAAATAATATTTTTGTGCTTGAGAAACTGCTTTGATATCTGCAAGTCCATTAAAAACGATTGATTTGTTCAGAAGATATCGTAGTTATAAATTTTCAAAAAATTATGTTCTCAACAACCACTAGAATTTTAAGCTCGAAAAAGGATAATAGTTGTGTTCTTGAGCTCGAAAAGCTCAAAACTCGAAATAAAATCAAGAGCATTTTCAAAAAATTGAAAATTTTCGAAAAATCGGGAAGTTATTGGTTTCACCCCGTTTTGCAAAAATCGAGGTTTCAACAAATCTCAACGTTTTGAAGCTCTAAGAAGCTTTTCTGACTATTTTGACGATGATGTCCATACGTCTGTATGTGTGTGTGTGTGTGTTTATATATATATATATATATATATATATATATATATATATATATATATATATATATATTAGGGTGTGCCAAAATGTAACTTCCGTGGAGAACCGTTTAAAATTAGAATTTTGAGTTCCACTTTTACCAGCAGCTATGTTTGGGCATTTCCTGAGATATTTCGGGTTGAGAGAATTCATTTGATTATTTATAGGATTTTTAACAGGAGATTTAATTGGGCACTTCCGGCCAAATTTTGAATTTTCACCGGAAATACCCAAACTAAGCTTCCGTTAAAAAATTTTATGAAAATCAAATACATTGTCTCACACCAAAATATATCAGGAAATGCCCAAACGCAGCCCCTGTTGAAAGCAGAACTAAAAATTCCAATTTTAAAAGGTTCTCCACGGAAGTTACATTTTGGCACACCCTTATATATATATTTATATATATACATATATATATATATATATATATATATATATATATATATATATATATATATATATATATATATATATATATATATTATGATGGGATTTCGCTGGTACTGGCGTCGACAGGGCCGGAGAGCACCACCTAAATTGGCTTACCTGGGTTTCGAAGGTAGTTGGGCGCCAGGAACTTACCGTTCCAAGGTTCGAAGTCGTTGTTGATCGTCGTCGGGCGGCAGGTCAGAGACGAAAAGATTCAAAAATTCGAATAATCGGCGAAAAGCAAAAGTATTAAATCTACGTGATCTCGGGGAGGGAAAAAGAAAAAGAAATTGATTACTGAATGTTCAATTACCAATTTATTTCAGCAGTCGCCAATATAATTCATAAGGTGTCGCCAAATTCGTATGATAACGATTTAATTCTCGTCGAGGTAATGACAATAATAACAAAAATAAAAATTATAGCTGTGATCAGTCGATAATTCGCAAATAGTAATATACTATAATATAATATAATATACTATAATTAGTATTTCGTTGACATAATCAATTAATCGATACTAAAAGTAATCGAAATCGAAGTAAAACAAAAAAAATCAAAAGAATAATTAACTTCGGTCCGTTATCGGCTCACAAAATTCTCAAATTAATTTATAACTAATTATACGGCGCAATAAACAACTTATTTTTCTTCAAATTAAATAAAAGTAATAATACTAGTGATACTAATACTTAATAATTAAACAATTAATTAACCTTGAGTTGGGTAATAATCATTAATGCGACTGAATAAACTATTAATTACTCTCAAATTGATCGATCGTAACAATAAAACAATTAAAAAAAAAAATTAGGAAAACGGTTGACCCTAAAGGCCATCCCTGCAACTTCCCGCTAATTCCGTTAATACCTGGCCGCTTTTTTGAGCTCTTCGAGCTCAAAAGTACAATCTGTGTGTTGTTTTAAGCTCTCCGAGCTCAAAAAGATACCTTTTCTATGCTTTTGAGCTCTTTGAGCTCAAAAGTCTGATAGAAGTTTCATGGAACACTATTTTTTGAATGTTCATACCGCAATAACTTTTGAATGAATGAACCGATTTTTACGCGGTTGGCGGCATTCTACGTAGTTTTTTAAGCCTTATAAATAATTTCTAAGTTTCAATTGGTCAAACTAGAAATTTCGGAGTAACTCTGAAAAAACACTTTTTTCGGTTTTCTTTCGTTCACGATATCTCTCGAACGAATCAACCGATTTTGACCAGCTTGGTGGCAATCGACGTGGTTTTATGATGTTAAGAGCTGATTAGTTTTTGGAATCGATCGGTAGAGCTGTTTGAAAGTTATTCCAAAAAATGTCGAAGTTATGTTGAAAAAATCCTTATTTCCAAATATTTCGTCGAGGATATCTCTCGAACTAATCAACCGATTTCCACGTTTTTGGCGGCAATCGACGCGGTTTTTTAACTTCTGAAATTATTCTATATCATCAAAAACGATCCGAGAAGAAATGACGAAGTTATGTGAAAAAAACACTTTTTTCGGTTTTTTTCGGTTTTCTTTCGTTCACGCTATCTCTCGAACGAATCAACCGATTTTGATCGGGTTGATGCCGATCGGCGTGGTTTTTCAAGCTTAAGGGCGGATTAGTTTTTGAAGTTGATCGATAGAGCCGTTTAAAAGATATTCCAAAAAAACTACTTTCAAAAATGATTTTTTTCTTATTTTTTTTAAGATTTTTCAAGATTTCTTAAAATCTATCGGTCCGAATCGGTTCAAATTCTCAGGAAATCTAAGTTCAGCGTAGCCCTTTCGAATGGCACCAACCGCGATGAAATCGGTTCAACCGTTCAAAAGTTATAAGCGAGTCACATAGTCACACACACACACACACACACACACACACACACACACACACACACACACACACACACACACACACACACACATACATACATACAGACATAGTGACAACATCGCGGGGGTAGTCAGGGAAGCTTCCTGTGACCTTCAAACGTCGAGATCTGATGAAAACTCGATTTTTGCCAAACGGGGTAAAAACAATAACTTCCCGATTTTTGAAAATCTGAGATTTTTAGCGGGAAGTTAAAAATGATAAAAAAAAATTAACGCCTGAGTAAGTTAATTACTTATAACTAACAATAAGTTCAATTGTCGCCGCAAACAACAAAAGAAAAATTCAAATATTCATCGAAATTAATTTTGACACACTTAATTATTTCAAATTTTCGGCGGCTCGCGGCGGGTAACACTCGTGGGCTCGCACTCGGAGATGGCGCGTCGGTCGGGCTAGTTGTCGTAACAACTCCTAATTTATCGAACGTCCAATTCAGTAATCACAAAAATAAACAACACGGATCTAAATTACGGTATCAATTCCCACGTGGTGAGGTCACGAACACACACACAAGTTCACACAACCCAATGGTACCGGACCTCAGAGTGTCCTCACACACGTCTCGATAATCTGAAAGGAATTCAATAATTACTTTCGTAAAAAAAAAAATTTTAATACAAAAAAAAAATAACACCACAAATCAAACTGGTGAATTTTACTAAAATTGATCGCGATGTCGCGGTGAGGACACCCTGACGCTAGAATTATCGATCAAACTCACCCTGTGGCCGCAGTAAACTCCTTGAAGTCGGTGTTGGCTCGTCAAAAGGCGCTAACTTAATTGGCGGGAAGGCTGGTGAACTGGCGTCGATCTCTCGGCGATGGCGTCTCTCACGTGCACGTAATAATACTAATTAATCGTAACTCGGCGATAATCCACACAGTGGCCGTGAACAATTGCTTCGACAAGGTACAATCGCAAAATAATAATTAACAATGTGCAATATTTAACTCAGTAATGGTGGTTAATTGCGTTGTAAAATATTTTAATGCTTGTAGCAGAATTTGTGCGACTAACAGACACGGGGTCCAGATCAGAATTGATTGTTAATATGGCTGCCTCCTCGGCAACACATGCTCTTCCCTTTTCGGTTCGTTCCAAATAACTCGCATCCAATCAGCTCACGGCTTCTTCTAGCCGGCCGTTGTATTACGGGGTGCGTCCAGTACTCCGTTGCGATTGATGATTGGTCGATATGTCACTCGGTTCAGCTTACGGCATCCAGATGGTGCCTCGCTCGACTTTAAGTTGCTCAAACGCCGTCGTCATTCGTCGGTTTCAAATTTTGCTTCGCTCTCGCCGTGGTCCTCCTCCAGATGTCACGCTGGTCGTTGATGGCTCCGTGAAATTTTCGGGTTCGTCTGATCGCTCTAACTTATTTTCGCTCTCACTCTATCATACTCTTTACAATATTCACACTCATTCATGCATCCTTTTCAAATTCGGCGCTTTTCCCTCCCACCTGTCTTACCTCGAGCTTCGCACTCTGATCAGGAGACCGTTTGGGGTGACACAGTTGCGTCGAATCTCCGCCTTCCTTCAGCTGAGCTAAAATAATTAAATCATAAAGAAAATAAATTTAAACAATTAACCAAAATAATCTTTTGACATGGAAAATTTTTCCCATGTCACAATATATATATATATATGTATACATATATGTATATATATATATATATCTATATATTAGGGTGATTTTTTTTTTACTTTATTTTTTTTTTTTTTTCGGTCCCATCGTGAATTCTTGTTGGAAATACCCAAAAAAAAATTCCCTGAAAGTTTGAGCTCTTAATATTAATTAACGTCCTCGACTAAGGCATGTGAATATTTCCCATTGAAAATACACAAAAACTTTGATTTTTAATTTTTGAATTTCTAAAGCTCAGCGGCATTTCATGGGATCACTTTGATCGAAGATGGTTTTTTCTTAGAATTGAACGTTCTACAAAAGTGCCCATAGCCGCAAAGTCGTAACTCACACTGGCGAGGCAGTACGGGCCACTGAACCTGATTTTTTCATAAAATTGGCGTTTTTTCGCATTTATCTCGTAAATATCAAGAGCTACGAAAAAAATGTAAATGACAAACTTGTAAAGAATTCAATTTCCAACAAAAAAAATTCATATGGACTAAATCGCTAAGATCAATATTAAGCGAGATATTAAGCCTTGAATATATTTTTTCGTGAAATTTTGGCCGATCATTGATTTAAACTTATTAATATCTTGTTTACTTTCTCTGTTTTTTATATTTTTTCTTCAATATATTTTTTTAAGGCTAGAAAAACAGGATATGATAAGTATCTTACATTATAAAAGCTTATATCTTAAGAATCTTTAATAAATAATGGATTTACGAGTTTCTCCATAAAACTTATGAATTCAATTACACTTAAATAATTTAAATATTATTAACAGTTTATTAAATTATAATAGTTCGAATTATATTAACAACAATGAGTATTTAATAAAAATAAAAACAACAATACCAATTAATTATTATTGAAAGCAGAAAAATGAATTGTTAGATTAATTCATTGTCAATATATTGTGATTTTTTACACGACGTGTATTGAGATCGATGGTGCTGAACAGTTTGAAAAATTCTTCGTCTTTCATCTTCGTTATAAGTCAATACTTCATTAAAACTTTCGGCTAGCGCTACTCCTCTTTCCGCAGTATCGTTTACTACTTTTAACTTTTTGAATGTATCATAACATCGTTTATACTCAAGATTTGATTCCCACAAACTTGGATCTGTATGCAAAAATTCATAGGGGAGCTCAAATTGCTCAAAAATAAACAACGAGTTTGGATTAACAAAATCGCTTACGTTTTTTTCAGATAACGACGTTATTTCTTCATAAGCGACTGATAAACGTTTATTAGGCTTTTTGACCGCTACCTGGGAATTTATTTTTTGTACGATCTTTACTTTTTCTTCTACTGACACAGTTTCATCAAAAAGAGCTAAACAAGCGAGATTTTCGTGTAAGTACCACAAATGCCGAGACAATTTATCGAGTGCTGCATTTGCAATTTCTGGATGTATTTTTCTGTAGTCAATAAGATCTTTTACTAATTGCAAATCCGAGTTTGGAGCATTTATTGCATTAGGAGCAGTAAACCATATTTTTACATAAAATATTACGATGAAAACACATATTTTCTGCAAAATTTTTTTTTCGTTTGCTCCCATTTTAAACTGGTTTCTAAACATATATATTTTCAAACAATAGAGAGCTTTCGATAACCACCGTGCGTGATGAAAAGCACCAGGTGCTTTAAATTCGGCTCTATGACTTTTGATACCACCCAAAAAGATACAGCTCAGCTCCAAAAACTCCTTGTAATCATTTCTCGGATGATGATTCTAACAAAAAATAAGAAAAATTTAATAATTGCGGCCAGAAAAGAAGATATTTTCAGAATTTTAAAGTAAAAATATTATTTAAAAAGGCAAAATTTATAAAACTAAATCACTTAAAAATTCGAGTTATATCGAAGTATGCAAAATAACTACACTGATAAAAGGATTTATTTACTATTAATAATTTGATTTATTTGAAGATAATAATTTAATTTAATAAATATTTTTTAACATTAAATAAATATTTATTAGGGAGAAAAGTACATTTAATAATATTTAATAAATATTTATTAATAGATAACAAATATTTATTCACAGTTAATAAATACTTGGTTGAGTGAATTTGTTTGGCTTGCAATGTCATATGATATGAAGGTTGCTTATAAACAAAAATCATCCTTATAAATTATTTGCATTAATTATATTACATTATAATAACATTTATTGTAAACTACCAAATTCTATCACAGCTCATAATTATTTTTTATATTTTTTCATATTGAAAACGTTAATTTATTAAGTGAATTGAATTATTATCAATGTATTCCAGTTATAGGGTTATAAAAAGTGTCAAAAGAAAATTGCTATTTTTGCTTTTTATCCTAAATAAATATTTGTTAACAGTTAACAAATATTTATTAACTATTAATAAATTAATAAATATTTATAAACAGTTAATAAATTCTACGTCATGAATACTAATTAACTGTTAATAAATATTTATCAAATCCCATGATGTTAAAAAATCATTTATTAACATGTAACAGGGAAAATCGAACTTCCCGGGGTCATTATCGACCCCGATAATTGACGCACGGTAGGTAAGGGTTTTCCCTTACTTTTCGATTTTTGACAAGAGTTTCGACTTGTCACCGGGCGTGGTAATCAAGTCCCCACTACTGTTCCCGGAAAATGAAGCGGGGCATAACAATAGGAAAGTTCGAGAGCCTGAGCTGAGGGTTATAAAAGAGCGAGCACGAAAAACATCGAGGCTTTTTCCCTTCTGGAAGCCAGTGGCCTTTTGCCTTTTGTGAATCAGTGACCTTGTTGAGATTAGATAAGTCAAGAGAGTGCAGTTTTGAACGCCAACGATAGAAAGCAACTACTGAGGAGTTTATTACGGTATTTGGAATTGGACAAGCCCTGACCGGAAGCTAACATAGTGGTTTGAGACGACAAGACGCCAAGCGGCGGAGCCAGCCAAGTTGGACCGGAGTATCAGTCGTCGTTGGATAAAACAATAATTGAGTCTCCAGGTATTTTCGATTAATTTAGGCCAAAATTGATTATTAATTTAATTAAGAGGCTGAAATAATTAAAATTAATTTCTCGAGCGGTCATTTTTATATTAGCAAGTTTTGTACTTTAGAAATTCATGCGCCAAGGTCATTTAGCTAGTTTTGTTATTGGATATTTATTTTAAAAGAATGAGATTAATAGTTTATTTGTGAATTTACTGTAGATAATTTAATCAGTAATTTATTATAGGCCTGCTGGCTATAATAAATTAATTTAGTTAATAATTTTCGGGATATAAAGAAAAGTAAATTTGAATAAGAAATGAAAATGCGTAATTAAGTCAGTGAAGGTCATTCTAGAATGTATGTAGTTAAGAGTTGTATTGAGACGCTTAGGATTCGAATAGTTGATGTTTAGAATTTTGTTTAGGAAGATTAAAATTAGTAAATCCTGTAATGAGTTCAGTAGAATTTATTAATTGAAGATATTAGTAGAAAATTTAGTAAGTGAACTAGTACAGAAATTTAGTGATTATGTAATGTAGTAAAATTTATTTGCAGTAAACAAGTGTTGGCGTAAAATTTAGTAGATTATGATAGTATTGTAAAGTTTTGGAAAATTAAATTTAGGCCGGTGGATAAATGTAATTGAATTGTTTAAGTTAGAAAAGTGCTAAATCAATTACTAAACAATTGATTGAATTTAAGGATAATTAATTAGATAAATTCGATAAGAAAATTTGGTGAATTTGGTAAATTTAGTTAATCTGGAGATTAAATTTTTTTAAGGAAAATTGGTTAAAATTTTATTTAAGAAAATTTGAGAAATGAAGTTAACGTCCGGTGGATGATTTTATATGGAATTTAGTAAGATTATATGGTATTCCGTCAGGTAGACGAGGTTGTTTATGTGAAATTAGTTCAGATAATTGAATAATTAAGAAGTTTTTATTGGGTAAAATATGTTGTTTGTTATTCCGTCAGTTGGACGAGGGTTTAAGAAATTAAGAATCTAGATGCGTAATGGTCTATGATTAAATTTAGAATTTAGGAATCTAGATGCGTAATGATCTATAGTTGAAAGAATTTAAGGATATTTAGTTGTAAGTTTTGGCAAGTGCCTGCGTAGGTGAGAGGTCCTCACAATTAAGTAATTGATAAGTTAATTTTAAGGGTAATATTATTAAGGAATTTTGTTAAAATTAAATTGTTTATATTAAATAAATAATTGAATTGTTAATTGTTAATAATTGTTTCTCAGTATTAATTTTTCAGCCTTTCTCAACTTCTCACGACCCGATCTTTCCTTCTCATGCTCCCCGGTTTCTGGGACACCGAGTATAAAATCCCAGTGGCGCCTTTTTCAAAGAGGAAAGGGGTGACCAATTGGACAGGGCTAACCACCCCGTTACAAACAGTTAATAAAGCTTATTAAATATTAACAAGTCCTTCTATCAGTGTATCAGAAAAATCTAATGACTGTAAAAGAAATTAACTTTTAAATAATAATTCTTTCAATGGTAAAACTATTTATGAATTAATTAATACCTTCAGTTGATTTTCTATGAAGTCAAGAATATCGTCTTTTCTTTGATTTAAAATAAGTGCAATATCTTTATCCTCTGTGCCGATTTCATACGCAGATTTATCAATTTTTTCCCAATTATCTCTGAGTCTTTTGAAAATTGGTACATTTGGACTATTCGTCACTGGCCAAGCAACTTCTGCAACATTTCGTAACATCAATTCAGAAGTATGATGGCGACAAGCAAGATATAATAAGTCACGGCCAATTTTATCTTCTAATAATGCACATGCGCTATTAAAACAACCTAAAACAAAGAATTAGTTATTGATAAACTGTTATTTAATTATCAGTTATTCAAATTTTTGACTCAGCTTATATTTTAACTCAACATTCGTAAAAATAATTAAAAAAATTGATCAAATTCTTATTTGAAAATTTCTTCCCAAGTCAAAAAACAAATACTGTGATATAAATTCATTCAACCACAACATTAACTTACCGGTATTTGAACTAGTTGTATCAAAGCACATTGCTTTAACATTATCGCAAAGATCCCACTCTATCAGCGTTTCAAAAATGGCTGAAGCTTGGCTTTCACCTGTGCCATCAGAGAGAATCGGAGTTTTTAAATTTTTATCAGTATTTATTCCGGTGACGTTTATTGATAATCGTTCTGATTTTGGTTGACCATTTCCCGCAGGAAGCATCTTTCCATCCCAGTGCACTACGAGAGAGTCATAAAAAATTTCTTCTTCTTTGATCGTATCGACAATTTCTTCTCTTTTTGAAATACGCGCATTGCGAATAGTGGAGTAACTTCAATTATATTTATCAATCTCAAGTCCTAAACTTTGAATAACAGCAGAAATGATGTACATCGCATTTCTGTTACTAGTTTTAGTTCTATCTAGTGCTAATACTAATTCCGAAGTCAGAATATCAATTTTATTTTTCTTAGGCGCTGGCATTGTATCTTCAAAGTCTGAACAAGTTCGCTTCAATTCACTCACGGAAAAAAGTAAACTGTAAAATTCACTCGGATTCCGGTTACTTTTTACAGTTTCAAACTGTACAGCGGACATCGGGGTGACAAAAATGTAAATATTACAAATCTCAATGTAGAAAGTATAAAAGCCACAATTTATAATTTAATATCCAAAATAAGTGATTAGTAGCGGTCACTATAGTAAATAACAACTTTCTCATGTTGGAAAATTACAGTTTCAAACAGTAAAAATTGCCGTTTCAATGTGTAGTCTATACTATCGTACCCAGTAAATTGTGACTATGACTATAGTAAATAACAACAGTGGGGTTTATAAATTTTACAGTTTCAAACAGTAAAAATCGCTATTTTAATATGTATTTAATAATATCACGCCAAGTAATTTTTAACAATAATAATAGTAAATAACAACTCTGACTATTAAAATTTATCAAGACTATCACTTATTAAATCCGAGACATATTTGAATTCACTGACAAAATAAATTTATAAAGTACATGTACGTAGATATTAATAAATATATTAATGAGGATAATTTAGCTCTTAAAAAAATTTCATCTTGAATAGAAAAACTAATCCTTAGCTAACTAGATTTAATTTACAAAGATAAACCTTAAAAAAAAATAAAAGATGAAGAGGTTACAATATAAACTTTAAAGTTTAATAAATTAAAAAGTAAATACATTCACACAACTTAATTATTTACATAATTATAGAATGTGTGTGATATATTAATAATGATATACACGGGAAAAAATTTCTGGGAAAATTTACGATACAACTATTGTAAAGCTGGACTATACTTTTATTACTATTAATTGTCAAATATTTTAGAAGAAAAAATACTATTTATTCATGAAAAATTACGATATTACTATTGTAAAAAGTAAGAGATGAAAATTTCTAGTGCTGCCTCTGTATCTTTCCAATAGAACTATAGCAAATTTTACAATAGTTGAATTGGAATTTTTCTCAATTAGTGTGAGTGATGGCCGTGACAGCGCTAGACTCCGAGTTTATGTAAATGTTAAGTCGTATGGGTCTTAGTTTAGCTCGGATAGCGTAGAGGGAGAGTCTCTGGCTGCCAACACAGGGTTCTGGGTTCGATTCTCAGATAACACGAAAATGTCGGTTTCTTTTTTCGATTACTATACAGGTACCAATTAGTCCAACCTTCTATCTCTCTTCCTCCCTAATATTTCTTTTAAAAAAACCAACTGTGAATTTTTACAATAGTTGAATTGTAAAGTTCTCAAACACATATTGTATAATTTGCTCTATAGTATCCGACTTTTTAAGACTCTTGCTAGTCTTATTTGTTGGATAAAATTTACAATAGTAGATCGTAAAAATTACTAAATGAGAAGTATAGTCCACCGTTACTATTTTATTTAGTAAAAATTACAATAGTAAAATAGTAAAAACTCCTTCAATTTTCTTTCCGTGTATGACATGTGAATATTACATATCAATAACTTACCTTTTAATTATATTATATTTATTTTACATTATTTGTAACACATAAAATATCACAATATAATAACCCAACTTTATTTTCCGGTTGTCCGCGCTGTCCAACACGTGTTAAAAAAGTCATGCGCATTGTCAAAAAAGATAGTACATGCTAATACTCTGCAAGAGCACTAACTTTACAAATAAGGAGAAGGGGAAGGTCCTACACTCGGAGAATTTAACGTTTGAAACAGTAAAAATTCTACTTTCAAAATGTATATTTTACCCGTCAAGCACATCAATAATTACAGTTTCATCTTTAGCGTTGCGTTTAAAATTTACCATTTTACTTTGTAAATATTGACGTTGCTTGTATGGCAATTTACTAACTGTAGTTTATATTTTTTACATATCATACGATCATTTTTTACATACGAAATGATAAATATCAAAGTCAAAGTTCTTAATTATTATACTTTAACATTTTCGACTTTCACATAGCGAATATTACTGTTTGAAATACTATTTTTTAGCGTGTAAACAATAAATTGTAGCATTTAAATAATAAATATTACATTGTGACTAGTAAAATCACGATTTTACTGTTTGAAATGGTAATTTTTATCAGTTGATCATTACTTATTACAACTCGACTATTATTTATTACAGTTTACTTTTTTCCGTGCTGGAATTTGATATGGAACTACAGAAACTATTTAAGGACGACTGTTGGGATAATTTCATTCCTGAAATGAAAAATGTTAACAGTGAATTAGTAAACATATTAGCTGAATGTTAAACAAATCAAATATAATTAAACAAAACTATTATAATATTAGAACTAACCAATTTCCTCATTATTGGGAGTTTCTACTTCCATCGCAGACAGATTTCTAGAAGTTTCTTCTGGTATAACGTCAATTGCTGGTAGATGGATTTCTATTTCCTTTACGACAATCTGTCAAAAATTGCTGCAAATTTTTCGGTAAATTTTTTAGTGCAGCACAATTTGCAATGTCAAATAATTTATCAAGACGTTTGCTAAACTGTTCCACATTTGTTCGTTGTCTTTTCGATGTCTTTGCACGACTTCGATGATTCTTCAGTTTCATGTAGTCACTGTGAATTTTTTCCAATTTTTTAATACTGTGCTGAGGTCGAGAAGTTGGAATCAAAAGATTAGCCCAAATAGCATTCGTATCACTGATCACACTACTAGCACTTGCTCGTATACTTAATTTTAAGGATTGATGTTTGTACATATAGAGATTCAATACATCCCTACATGAAGGTAACTTAATATTATTAATATTATGAATTTCAAATCCAATTAAATAATTATAAACTCTATTTCCGATTTGTTCAGACATCTTTGACAAGAATAAAAATGATAGAAAAATGTAACGCAACGTAAAGCATACAAATGCGACGCGAGTACATTCAGTGTTCACTGAGCTTTGTTCTCGATATTTGCGGCATAGGCCTTTTCATCACAAAAATTTTTTGTGCGCATGCGTCAGTATCAGCCATCTTTTTCGTACTGTTTTTTGTAAACAACCATGCTAAAGTGCCTGATGTCCGTGTATAAAAAATTAAAATATAAATTAAAGTTGATTAATTGTAAAAAAAGTGAAAAAAAAAAAATAAGTAGTAAGTTAAAAAAACCGGTAAACATTTTTTGTACTACACTATAATTATGTTGTCTGTCCGAAAAGGAACAACAAAACGGTGTTGTTATGGAGTATGTAAAAGTGATACACGATACAAATCATTCAAAACCAATACATTCTATTTTATAAATTTTCCAAAGCCTTGTCTTGAATATCGGAAAAAAATAATCAAATCATCAAGCAAATTACATATTAAAGCATGTGCAAAATGTGCGAAATGTGAATTATGGGTGAAAAAATGTGGCAGAAGTGACCGAGGTTTTAGATCTATTGATGATGTTACCAAGGATACTTATATTTGCTCACTACATTTTCTTGGAGAAAGTGGTCCAACTGAACAAAACCCTGATCCTTTAAGCTACGAAGAATTTAAAAAAATTGATAAATCAATCAATAAGGTAAGGTATAAAAGAAATTATACAGAAATATAATTTTCAGAGATATAACCCCAAACCTGTTTATAGGTGCTCAAAGCAAGAACCAGCTTATCTGAAAAATACAACAGAGTTGATATGGAAAATGCAGATGTATCAGAATATAGAAAAATAGATTATATTCTACCAGATGCGCAGGTACAGTGTGAATAATAAAAAATTATAAAGATGTATTATTCTTAATCAAAAATTTTCTTTTTTCTTATAGACCTCAGTGACTCATGAAGAGGTTCACAATGTAATTGATGATAATACTTGTTTTCTTGAACAAATATCACCAGATCAAACGTCAGGCATGAGTATAACCCATGGAGATACAAACCGTGAAGGAACTAGGAAGCATACAAGAGCAATAGAAATTCAGACAGTTTCGATAAAGATGCGTAATAAAATTATTCAGGTTAAGTTACAAAAAATTTCAGCCATGGAAACATTTATTAATTCTATTCGCAGTGATGAAAAAAAATGCATATTTTATACAAGTCTGCATTTTGAACAAATCCAAGCTTTACATAGATTTTTGAGCCCAGCTTGCGAAAACTTAGAGTATTGGGGTAGTCGAGAGTCAAAGCATGAAAATTCCGAAAATAATAGTAAATACAAATTTACTAATTGCAGCAGTTGATTTTGGTATTATTAAGATTGCGAATGGGATATTTAACAGAATATTTAGCTTACAAGTTCGATATTTCTACGGGGTTTGTTTCAAAAATATGTACAACTTGGATTTATTTTTTGTACAATGAATTTACCACTCAATTGAAGCCATTAATGTTTTCATCTAGGAAAACAATCGCCGAAACATTGCCTAAAACATTTCGGTCTATAAAAAACATAAGAGTTATTGTAGATTGCGCTGAATTTTTTTGTCAATCACCGTCAAACTTTGAACACCAAGGTAATTTATATTCAAGTTATAAAGCTCATACCACATTTAAAGTGTTGATCGGATGTACTCCAAATGGATATATTAGTTTTATATCTGATGCATTTGAGGGTTCAATATCGGATCCAGAAATATTTAAAAGATCAAAAATAGCAGACTTATTGCAACCTGGAGATGTAGTACTAGCAGATCGAGGTTTTACGGTTCATGATGTAGTTGAAGCTAAGCAAGCACATTTGAATATTCCTCCATTTTTGAATGGAAGAGACCGTTTAACTGCTCAAGAGGAGATTTTGACGAAGAAAATAGCAAAACAACGAATATATGTTGAACATGTTATTGGGCGCATAAAAAAATTCAGACTTCTTTCCTCAGTTTTACCTTTAAATATGCGTACTATCATGTCACAAATTATATTTGTCTGTGCATGCTTGGTCAACTTTCAAACACCTATAGTTTTCGACGAATGAAATTAAGACTAGTGTGTTGTAGGAAATACAAAAACTGAAAGTCAAAATAATTGTAATATATATTAAAATTTTCAAACAAATAACATTTGTAATGTTACAATATACTATTAATATTTATCTATTTTTTGTAAAACATCACATTTGTATATACGTTTACTTTTGTTTTGTTTTTTTTTTTTTAATTGTAAAGATATATTAATAAAATTTTTTTTGTTATGAATACTTTTTGTGATAAATTAAGAAATATATAAAAAAAATAAAACATGTTACAAATAGTAGATTTGAAAATTGTTCATGAAATACATTTCACTTAGATAGGTCAAAGGGTATTAAACGACGGGGGATTCTCATTTCAAAATACTCCGGAGCCAAAATATTTTCATGAAACGCACTAACATGCTTCAGTACAGGTTCAATGAAATTGCCATCATAATAGATCTTCTCAACATGGAAGCCCTTTGGAGTCCAAATAACAAAGTCACACCACAATCTCTCAGTTATTGCCATTTGAGTTTGTATTTGGTAGTAATATGGGTGACTTCGTTTTAACTTCATAGAAGTTTGACTTAAGAGAGTACAACAAAATGAATTACGCTGTTGAGGTGTAAGAAAATGTAAATCAGTCGGATTATACTTTTCCAAAATTTTTGGGCACGTTATTTCTAAGACTCCGGTTGTATTTTTCAATGGATCCGAAATTAAGCCATCAGGCGATGCGCCTAATCCTGGATACTTGGAATTCACCCACAAGCCACTACTCTTTACTTCGTAAGAAAATTTTTTAGAAGTAAAGTCTTTATATTTTTGACGCGCAATGTCTTTATTCACTCGACCATAATGCATTGCTTCATTCGTAATATTTTGTTCAGCCCACAATTGAGATTTGACTAGAGCAAAAATTTGGTCATCCGTTTTATCTGACTTAAATAGTTTAATTTTAGAAGCTGTTATTAATATTTTGCGGTATTGCCACCATTTATCATCATTACTTTGAGCTCCTAAAGTTATATCTATAGGCCCAGTTCTATTATTGCACACATTAGTCGTTAGACGATAAACTAATGTCTTTAAATGGCTTTTTCTCAGTTTTTCTAACACATAATCCTCGTATTGCGGCTGTAGTATTAATTGCCACATTGAAGGAGCTTTTTCGACTCGCATTTATTAATTGTAAATCTGATAATAAATTATTTATTTTTCGTTTGTCTATTGGTCTTGTTAAACTTCGACCAGGATCATATGACCTGCGTTTACTCATGTCATTTTTATTTGTATACTGCTGCTCATCTGCTTTGTGAGGTTCTTTTCTCTTTCTACCTTGATTCCAGCTACATACTTTACTTGTACAAGGAACATTATCTTCATCACAATCATCCAAATAATTCAATAAAACATATAGTAGAGCAGCTACATGAGAACAACGGCCCATACTAGAAGTTTTGCAATCACATGTACCATGAATTATTCGGGCAGTTGACGGATTGATCATAACTGACACTTGATGGATTTCTTTAGCCTTATACGAAGCTTGAATTTTGCATTTCATGCAAAACATTTGATCAGGTGTTACGCCTTCAAGAATTTCAAAGACGTGGCCGCTTTCTACATACAATTTTCCTCGTTTCAACGGTTTTGACGTACTGTAATCAACTTTTGAACTTTGATTATTACTGCCGCAATTTTCAATATCACTGTCATCATAATCATCATCGATGCATGATGTCACTAGATAATGGTACATAGATCCGTAGGTGAAGTTCTTGGGTACTTTGTCAGAGGGAAATGGTTGCAAAATGTTAGGATAATTTATTTTATAACTCTGCTGTACATTTGGACTTTGATTAAGTGTATTTATGATATTTAGCCATTTCCCTTTGTCAACTGTTGGGTCCACTGGTACATGATTCCTAATTGCATTTTTAACTCTGAAAATATTTTATATATTATGTCGTATTAAACATTTTTTTTCTGATAAAAAATTACTAAAAAAATTTACATTTATATTTGTCTAATTAATAATGTCATGTATAACCTATAAACATTAATGACTTAATTCATTAATTACTTCCGCAAGTCTTACCTATGTTAAATAAAATATATTTTCAATTATTACAAATTAATTAACATTATTAATAAGAATAAAATTGTAAATATTAATTTCTTTTTTTAAATTTTTAGATAGTAAACAAATGTCAATGTCTAACCTCTCGATTAGCTCACTTTTTTTCCCTTTTTGCGGACGCCCATGACATTTTAGCCACCTTTCTAATTGTTCACAATTATGAGCTTCGACTGAATCATAAATAAGTGAAGCACCGTCGATGGTTTTTTCCAACAATTCATTTCTTTGTGGAGATATTATTCCTTGCCCAGCCATTGTTGATGAAAACAGTACGAATTTTTTGAATTACCGCCGTTTCAACATGGCGGCTACGCCTGCGCTCGTCTTATGATGAAAAGCCCTAGTATCACACAATAAAGAACAAAGAAAGCGCTGCAATTAGGCGGGCGATTTATTAAAGTAATTCAAGGTTACGTAAAAGAGGGGATTTTTGGAGAGGAGAGAGGCTTTCGATTTGCGGACAATGACTGAGCTTTCGCTGGTCGCGTACTTTTTGTCAAACGTTGTTGATCAACTGGTGGGGGAATCACCGCGATGTTAGTTACATCGCAACGTTGCCATTAGATTATTAAGTACCTACTGACGGAGAAGAAACAAAGAGAAAAGAGTTTGATTAAATGTTTATTATCATTAAAGGTTAAATATTGTAGATTATTAATTTTGCTTCAGTTTTCTAGCCTTAAAAAAATATATTGAAGAAAAAATATAAAAAACAGAGAAAGTAAACAAGATATTAATAAGTTTAAATCAATGATCGGCCAAAATTTCACGAAAAAATATATTCAAGGCTTAATATCTCGCTTACTATTGATCTTAGCGATTTGGTCCATAGGACTTTTTTTGTTGGAAATTGAATTCTTTACAAGTTTGTCATTTACATTTTTTCCGTAGCTCTTGATATTTACGAGATAAATGCGAAAAAACGCCAATTTTATGAAAAAATCAGGTTCAGTGGCCCGTACTGCCTCGCCAGTGTGAGTTACGACTTTGCGGCAATAGGCACTTTTGTAAAGCGTTCAATTCTAAGAAAAAACCATCTTTGATCAAAGTGATCCCATGAAATGCCGCTGAGCTTTAGAAATTCAAAAATTAAAAATCAAAGTTTTTGTGTATTTTCAATGGGAAATATTCACATGCCTTGGTCGAGGACGTTAATTAATATTAAGAGCTCAAACTTTCAGGGAATTTTTTTTTTGGGTATTTCCAACAAGAATTCACGATGGGACCGAAAAAAAAAAATAAAGTAAAAAAAAAATCACCCTAATATATATATATATGTAAACCTCCTATAACGTCTGAACGGCTTGACCGATTTGATCGCAGTTGGTGTCATTTGAAAGGTCTTCATCAAACTTAGATTTTTTGTCAGTTGGAACCGATTCGGTCTAGTAGATTTCGAGAAATTGCAAAAATAGTGAAAAAAAAGTTGATTATTTTTTTCATTTTTTTAAAGTATCTGTAAATTGGCAAAACCAACCTCAAAAACTAATCAGCTCTTAACCTTAAAAACCCGCATCGATTGCTACTAAAAGCATTAGATTCGGTTGATGCGTTCGTGAGATATCGTTGTCGAAAAAAATTAGAAAGACGGTTGACCCTGAAGGCCATCCCCGCAACTACCCGCTACTTTCATAATTAAGGGCTCAAAATTGCACTTATTACGTTTTTGAGCTCGAAGAGCTCAAAAATATAATTTCCGTGTAGTTTTAAGCTCCCTGAGCTTAAAAGACTGATAGAAGTTTAATAAAACACTATTTTTTGAATTTTCGAATCTCAATAACTTTCGAATAAATAAACCGATTTTCACGCGGTTCGTGGCATTCGACGCAGTTTTTCAAATTCTATGATACAGTTTTAAACACAGAATGATAAGAGCGTAAGTTACGGTGTAATTCGAGAAAAAAATACAGTTCTTCATTAATTTCTTCCGTCAAAGATAACTCACGAACGAATCAACCGATTTTGACCAGATTGGTGGCGATCGACATGGTTTTTTAAATGTTAAGAGCTGATTAGTTTTTGGAATTAATCGGTTAAGCTGTTTAAAAGTTATTCCATAAAAACCACTTTTGAAAAAAATTTTTTTCGCAGTTTTTTTAAGATTTCTCAAAATCTATCGGTCCGATTCGGTTCAACTTGTATTCAAAATCTAAGTTGAGTCAAACCGTTTCGATTGGCACCAACCGCGATTAAATCAGTCGAGCTGTTCAGAAGTTGAGAGATTTACACACACACACACACACACACACACACACACACACACACACACACACACACACACACACACACACTCACACACATACACACACAGACATACAGACACCATCGCGGGAATAGTCAGTGAAGCTTTCTAGGACCTTAAAACGTCGAGATCTGATGAAAACTTGATTTTCGAAAAACGAGGTAAACACAATAACTTCCCGATTTTTGAAAATTTCCAATTTTCTTAGCGGGAAGTTAAAAAAACGGCACGTGAGGGAATCTTACCGTGGACCTGACGCTTGAAAGACTAATTCACTACCTATTTACCAAAGAGACTTACTTGAAGAGCAAAGTTTGTTATAACTACAAATAATACAAATCGTATACATGATCGGTTCGTAGTAAACAAAATTTTTCGTCTAATTTATTAATCATTAATTACACCGGCACACAAAAAAATAATAAGTGGAATGTTCTTTAGACTAGACCTACTTACCGACTTATATATTGACCCGCTGAATCCGAATGTCAAGTCCGTTTGGCCCGGTCACCCTCCACTTTTGAGTAAAATGCAAAAAACCTCAAAAAAAGGCAAAGAATTGCTAGAAATTGCAATCCCAGCAATGAAAAAATTTTGTAGACCCGGGTCACGTATGATTTTTATGTGTTTTAAATTAATGAATCTGAATACTGAACCGGAAGGAAAACGGTTGACCCTGAAGGTTATTCCTGCAACTTCTCGCTAATTCCATACCTAGGCGCTTAAAATTTCTCTTATGACCTTCTTGAGCTCTTTAAGCTCAAAAATACAGTTTATGTATTATTTTGAGCCCTCTGAGCTCAAAGAGATAGCTTTCCTATGCTTTTGAGCTTTTCGAGCTCAAAAATCTTATCAAAGTTCGATAAAACACGATTTTTTTAATTTTCAAACTGCGGCAATCGATGTTTTTTAAGCTCTATAAATAATTCAAAACAAAAAATTGATCTGATGAAAAATTTCGAAGTTATTACAAAAAAACACTTTCTTCGACAACGATATCTGACGAACGCATCAACCGATTCTAACACTTTTCGTGTCGATGGATGCTGGTTTTCAAGGTTAAGAGCTGATTAGTTTTTGAGGTCGATCGGTTCAGCTAATTCAGAGATATTTAAAAAAAATGAAAAAAAAAAAACAAATTTTTTTTTCACTTTTTTTGCAATTTCTCGAAAACTACTGATCCGAATCAGTTCCAACTTACAGGAAATCTAAGTTTCGCGAAAACCTTTCAAATGACACCAACTGCGATCGAATCAGTCAAGCCGTTCAGAAGTTAAAAGAGGTTTACACACACACACACACACACACACACACACACACACACACACACACACCCGCAGATGCTATTAGGACATGGCTGCTTTCGAGAATACTTACACAGTTTCAAGCACGATAATTCTCCGGAGTGTCCGTCCTGTCCAGGAGTTAATAAAGATGCGGAGCATGTTTTCTTTGTTTGCCCACGATTTTATTCACAGCGTGATCAACTTGAAAATATCTTACACCAGAGTATCCAACCAGAGACACTAGTAGAAACAATGTTGTCGTCAAAAGCTGCATGGAACGCCGTAAGCACGTTTGCAACAGAGGTCCTTGCAGACCTGCGTTCCATCGAAAGAAGAAGAGCAAATCACAGAAACTAGAAGGAAATAAAAATAACACCTTAGTCATCAGAAGGAATAGCAGTAGCTAGATCCTCCCCTCACGAAGTAATGCCGGTCGGCGGTTTCCATGAGGGATTAGAGGAAAGAAGAAAAGGGGTTTAGGGTTCAGTGGGTAGGGGCGCTACCGTCGAGTTATAGTATGACGCTGCGTCGAGTCACCACATATCCAGGCCAAACAGCTATGCCTGGAATCCGTAAAGGGATTCCCCCTCCCCCTAAAGAAAAAAAAAAAAAAAAAAAACACACACACACACACACACACACATACATACATACATACATACAGACACCATCGCGGGAATAGTCAGGAAAGCTTCCTAGACCTCGAAACGTCGAGATTCGATGAAAACTTGATTTTCGTAAAACGGGGTGACTACAATAACTTCCCGATTTTAGAAAATTTTCGATTCTCTTAGCGGGAAGTTAAAAATAAATAAAATAAATTTTTTACTCTTCATTCTCATAAATAATCTTATTTTTATCTTAAAATCTATTTTTTCTAAACACTTGTTTATAATACTTTGTAGGTATTTTCTGACGTAAGAGTCATTCCATCTAAAATTGTCTAATCAGCAAAGTCGACTCATTTTAGATTTTGGTGTAACTTTGAGAAACTCTTCTCTAGGGTCCCAAAGAACAAAATTTACACAAGTTTGATTTTTACAAGCGCTTGTTTTCGCCTATTTAAATAAAGACTTTTAAAAATCGATATTTTTAAGGCTTATTAACTTTTACTGTGAAATTTTTCTGTTTGAAGCTATCTGCATGATCAAGATGGAATTTACAGTGGGAAAGATAGTAGTTTAAGGGTAAATGAAGATAATTGGCTCGGACGAGTCCTTTAAATATAAGCAGCGTGCTGAAAATGAGTGTTTTTTAGTCATTTTTCGTGA
The DNA here is from genome assembly GCF_020080835.1 of Cotesia glomerata. Classification (NCBI taxonomy): domain Eukaryota; kingdom Metazoa; phylum Arthropoda; class Insecta; order Hymenoptera; family Braconidae; genus Cotesia; species Cotesia glomerata. The sequence continues at coordinate 148,417 of NW_025402774.1, forward strand.
ATTTCAATCAACTCTAGCGTCTTAACTGTTGAGAATTAAAAACTCGTGCTCCGCGGGAATTAAGTATATATATCATAGACAAAATTCAGCCACAAGTTATCGCGTACAGTTACACAATCTCTTTGACCTGGCATCAATCTACTAATATCATCATCTTCGAAAAATTTTATAACAGCTTCAACAATTTTTGTTTTCAACTGACGTCCACTTTCTTTTTTTGGAGCCTTTGCTAATACTCCATATTGTGCCCTCAGTGTTTTAGCTTTTTTTACAAGATATTCACTACATTCAAATTCTGACTGTATTTTAGAAATTGTCCACTTTTTCGGTAATAAACTTAAAATTTCATATTTCTCGTCAAACGTTGTAGATGCTTTAAATTTCATTTTCAATTCATCGATTAACTCTAAATAGTCTGCATTATAACAAATATGATCATTGTCTTTTTTATTATTTTCATGTTCCACAACATCAAAAGTAGCTTCTAATTTTTTTTGTATTTTACTTGATATTTGATTTACTTTTTCATCAATTTTTCGTTTTCTTTTTGATATACTTAATTTTTGGATAGGTGGGATTGGTGACTCTTCTACGATTGAACAAATTTTATTAAGTGAATCTAAAACTTCGTACTTAGGATCAAAAGATACCCCAAGATCATCAAAATTTCGCGACAATGTATCGGTGATATCATCATAATTTTCATTTGTTTCGGTTTTTCGTAAATTTTCCATACAACGTGAACAAAGTGCTCGGCCTGGTATAAGGTTAAGATTCTCATTTGCTTCACAAAACTCTACAGTTATTTCCCGCAAGGACTTAAGAATAGGTTTTTTATGAGCACTTGATGGATCACAACATTTTTTTCCAAACAAAGAAAAATAATAAGTCACATATTTTTTATAATGATAGGTACAGATATCTGTGAAAGATACTGCCTGAATTCGTTTAGTTAATAAGTATTTCTCATGTTCATTTAGATTATTTTGATCGATCAACTCTGATGATCGTGAAAACGTTAATTTATGGCAATCTTCTTTCAACAATAAACCAATCGAACACTCCATTACTTTTTTTAAGAATTGAGAAATCACAATACACATCAACTTACTAAAACAACCGAACTGAACAAAAGAACGCTCTCTGAAACAATGACAATTGAGCTTTTATAGACAAAGAGTTAAAGTTCTTCAAAAATCCGCCACGGCCAAATGTCGCTGCTCTCCCGCTTAATTACTACCATGCAACCTAACTTGGTCGGGGAAAGCACGCGACAAGCGAAGAGTGAGTGAAACAATAGCGTTAAGCTGATGCGTGAAATTTGACACCGATAATCTAAGAAGTTTGTTTACTTTTCCATTTTGCTTACTTTTCCAATCGGCGGCATCGAATCACAAAAAAATATATAAATTGGAAAGTGACAGAGATTAAGTTATTAGTAATTTAATTGATACTTATGAACTCGAATTTACTTCTCGAGTATACTTATATTGTTAATAATTAATAATATTTCTAATTTTTCGTTTGAATTTACGTCTATTCTCACTTACTTTTCAATGCAATGCAGTCAAATATTGAAAATAAGCTTATCTCTATACGCATGCATGAAAATATATAAAAATTCTGTTGTGAAGACAGAATTTTTATAGACAAAAAATTGAGATAAAAACTACCAGTTATTTAAAAAAAAAAAAAATTGAGTTGATTTTTGCTATAAAAAAAACGGCTCGCACATGCACTAAAAATGAAAATGACAAAACAAATGATGTAGTCGTTTAAAGTTGGAGGTAAGAACAATAGATTCTGTGAGTATCAGATTTTTATCGCGCAGTCAAGCTCGTTTCATAACCTGAAAATTGGAATTTTTTTTAATTTCAAAACTTCGAGCAAAGTTTTCTTCTATGAAGAGTGGGCAGCTCAAGTCAACTTGTGGCTGAATTTTGTCTATGATATATATATATATACTTAATTCCCGCGGAGCATGAGTTTTTAATTATCAACAGTTAAGACGCTAGAGTTGATTGAAATTCACGAAAAATGACTAAAAAACACTCATTTTCAGCACGCTGCTTATATTTAAAGGACTCGTCCGAGCCAATTATCTTCATTTTTCCTTAAACTACTATCTTTCCCACTGTGAATTCCATCTTGATCATGCAGATAGCTTCAAACAGAAAAATTTCACAGTAAAAGTTAATAAGCCTTAAAAATATCGATTTTAAAAGTCTTTATTTAAATAGGCGAATACACGCGCTTGTAAAAATCAAACTCGTGTAAATTTTGTTCTTTGGGACCCTAGAGAAGAGTTTCTCAAAGTTACACCAAAATCTAAAATGAGACGGCAACAATTTTTTTTTTTTTGAGACGATTTCATATGGAATGACTCGTAAGTCATTAAATTTTCAGTTTATTGACTATCCAGTCTATTACAACAATTTTTCTCTCTAATTTTTCGTAATATTGTTATTTACATTGTTTATTTTTATTATTATAAATAGTCTAAGTAAATAAAAAAAAAGTTTTTATTTTTTAAAAAGATTTGAAGAAAATTTTTGATCTCTCGGAAACTAAAAGCGAAGTATCTATTGATCTTGTGTATTGTTTATTGTTAACGATTACAATAAACAATTAAGATCTATATATTGTCTACGAAATAAATGATTAAAAAGAAAAGTAATAAATGAAATTTCAACCAAGAAATCGAAATGTAACAGTGATTGCAGCGCTTATTACAGCTCGAGGTTTCGCTTTTACTTTAATATTGTTGATCCAATGAATTTTACGAATCTTCATTGTATATATTAGCGAATAATTCTGTCAATGGCATCAGCTTAACATAATAAAATTAACATGATTAATTAAGGTAGTTTTCTTCCAAGCTATAGTTTTTGCTACTGCTATCTTTTTCATTCGCTAGTGTCGCCTCTCTTACGAGCTATTGCTCACTTACTTCCACGCATGACTTTATTTGTTTACTTTACCAGTTTATCAATGATTTTTCAAAAACTATTTGGTAGGGAATCCCAAAATTTTGTAGGGTAATTATACATGTATTAATCTAAGTAATATTAGTTTTTCGTGAAATTCTTAAAATTTCTTCAATACAAAAATGAAAAATTTCGCGGTTTTCTCTCTCTTTTGCCATACCACCTGTGTAAAAATGTTATTTTCAATTGCAATTATCTTCGGTTAGACGTGGTGAATTGTCTCTAAATTTTAAAAGAGTGTGTATTATGTATTTAAGTACTTCTATACAAAGTTTGGGAGATTTCTTGAATTTTTGCTTTTTGGGCCTAACTACCTTAATGAGTCACATTAAAAAAATCATTTTAAATGTTCTCATTATATTGAATCAAGCAAAGAAACTAATAGTTTTGATTAAGTAATTTTTTGTTGATTAAAAAACTTTTCTGCATGATTTACGACGTTAAAAATATTAAAACTATTTTCCTGATTCAAAACTTTTTTTTTTTTATTAAAGAGCGTTTTACGTTGGCAGATTGATAATCAGTAACTTCACGGTGTATAATTGTTGAAAAAATAAATTTTTCAAAGAAGATTCATCTTTAAGTAAGGAACAGTCTTATTTGTCTAACACTGGAGAAGATTAGTCATTTTCCTGATTCAGAAAGAAGTTTTGAAACTATCACTTCCCTATTGAATATTTATAGTATTTAAATGAGATGCTTTTGAAATATTTTCATTGGTTTGAATCATTTCAAATAAGCTGTATTAAATAAGATTATTCCAGATATTGCTTACTTGATATTGTTAGAATCAGGATATTCGGAAGGAGAAACTCAACAATATGAAGATGATTTAGTTTAATTTATAAGAGTATATTTAAAGTCAGAGAATGGCACGAGTGCTTTATTTAAAGTATTGAGATAAAAAGATACAAATTACAAGTATGTAAGTTAACAATGATCCGCACAAGTGGTCAGCACGAATGTCAGAAAGACACTAACTATGGTTCCTTCCCTTTTGGTAAGACCCATGTACTGAGGATACAAAAGGGTCATAAAACTGACCGAGTTACTAGATTCCAGGTAACTCTGTACGCATATTCGATGCTGTATGTATCGTTGTTATATTCCAACAGATATAATTTGTTATTATATTTTCAATAAATTCGAGGTACACGTGAAAATAACTTATCTAAAATATATACTTTTTTTTTTTAATATAAAATATTCAATAACTTGAAAAAAAATTCATAATTGCGCAAGTGTTATACAAAAAATAACTGATAATCGCATAATGTTAGCAGATATCATAATTGTTTTATGTTGTGACATTGAATATTTATATACACGGAAAGAAAAATATGGAAACTATTCCCATGATTTAATGGGAACAGTTCCCAGGCAATTATAGAAACTATTCCCATCAATTATGGGAACTGTTCCCATAATTATAGGAAATTTTCCCAGAATTATGGGAAAATTTCCAATAATGATGGGAATGGTTCCATAATGGTATAGGAATGGTTTCTATAATTATAGGAATGATTCCTATACAATTATAGGAACCATTCCCATAATATTATGGGAACGATTCCCATAATGATATAGTAATGGTTCCTATATCATTATGGGAACTATTCCCAAAATGGTATAGGAAGGATTCCTAGAATATTATAGAAATCAATCCTATACTATTATAGGAATCATTCTCAAAATAAAATAAAGATAAAATTTTCGTGCGGAGTGAGTTCGAAATGATTCCTATAATATATATACGGAAAAAAAAAATTGGGCAGCCACATGATTTTAATGTTGTAGGCAATAATAGTTAAAACAACAATAATAATTAAATAATAATAATAATCATAATAATAACAATAATCATAATAGTAATAATCTATATTATTAAGAGAATAAGGGAAATTTTGTGGCCAGTGTATTTATGTGATAAAATGGGTTTTTGCTTAGAGTTGTGCCTTTTCAAGGTTTCATATCATTCTCACTAATAGTCAATTTATTATAATAAGAATTTAGGCTGCATTCGAAAATGCTCTGTGTCTAGATACATAATGAAGAAATGACCTTGTATCTGGTAAACTATTGACATTTTTGAAAATATAAGCTCATCCCGATGTTACACGCATCAAGAGCTTTCATTTGAGTACACACATGCATTATTTATATATTTTTCATATATACATATTATAAAGGGCTTTTTACTGGCACTGGCGTCGACAGCGCCGAAGAGCACCACCTAAATTGGCTTACCTGGGTTTTGATACTGGTTGGGCGCCAGGAACTCAACGTTCTACGGTTCGAAGTAATTGTCGATCGTCGTCAAGCGGCGGGTCGATGACAAAGAGATTTAAAGTTCGAATGAACAGCGAAACGTAAAATTATTAAATCTAAGTGAGCTCGGAAAGAGAAAAACAAAAAAAGTAACCGCCGAATGTTCAGACAACAATTTATTTTAACAGTCGCCAAGAATATTAATACTTTTGCCAAAAATTATTATAATAACAATTAATTCTTCGCCGAATTAACGAACAATAATAACTAAAAGAAACAAAAATAATATTGATACGTCGGTGGCTCGCAGATAATAATTCGAATGACTAATAATTAATATTACGATAACATAAGCAATTAATTGATCTTCAAATTAATTAATAATAACCAAAAATTAAATTCGGTCCGTCAATGGCTCGCAAAATTCCCAAATTAATTTATAATTAATAATACAATATAATAAACAATTAATTTTTCTCAAATCAATTAATAACTAAATAAAATCTTAAAGTCGGTCCGTCAATGGCTCGCAAAATTCCCGAATTAATTTATAATTAATGATAAAATGTAATAAACAATTAATTTTTCTAAAATTAATTAATAATTAAATAGAGAATTAAATTCAGTCCGTCAACGGCTCGCACAAATTCCAAATTAATTTATAATTAATCATACGATGAAATAAACAATTAATTTATCTCAAATTAGTTAATAATAACCAAAAGAATAACTAGAATTAAAAGCCGGTCCGTCAATGGCTTGCAAATTTCTAAATTAATTTGCAATAGCAAATTAAACACAATGTAGCTTTAATTCGGCGATGATTAACAAAATAATAATTCAAATAATTCAAAAATTTGAAAATTTCGCGGGCTCGCGGCGGATAACTAATTACGGTCGGTAAATCGACTAAGCTCGCTGGGTAGTTGAAGCTCGACATAAGTTTGGGCTCACGCTCGGAGATGGCGCGTCAGTCGGGCTAGCTGTACTACACAGCTCCAAATTTCTCGGGCGTTAAGTTCAATAACAACAACAACCAATCAAATTTTAACTGTCGGCATATCTCAAGGTCCCAACTAATAAGACAATTAACAAAAGTAATCGTAATTTCAAACAAGTTGGTTCAATGTCAGCGTCTCAAACAAAAGAAAATAAATAATATTAATCGAACGCTCGATGTTGAATTCACGTTTGATGTAACGAACACACACACAAATACACACACCCGATGGTACCGTACCTCTGAGTGTCGTCACACACGTCTCGATAATCCGAAAGGAATTCAATATTTCCAAAAAGATAAAAAAAATTAGCGAATGGTAAAATTTAACCCAATAACGAATTGTAATTGCATTGCAAAATTATTTAATTCGCGTATCGGAATTTGGTAAACTAACAGGTACGGCGTCCAGATCAGAATTCATTGAAAGAAATGGCTGCCTCTTCGGCAACATGTGTTCTCTAGTTTTCCGTTAGTTCAAAAACCTCGCATCCAATCAGCTCACGGCTTCTTCTAGCCGGCCGTTGTATTACGGGATGCGTTCAGTACTCCGTTGCGATCGATGATTGGTCGATATGCCTCTCGGTTCAGCTTACGGTCCCCAGATAGTGCCTCGCTCTGCTGCCGTTGATCAATCGCCGTCGTCATTGGTTGGTTCGAATTTGCCTCGTTCTCACTGTAGTCCTCCTCCAGATGTCACTTCGGTCGTTGATGGTTCCATGGAAGTTCGTGGGTTCGTCTGATCGCCAACTTATTTTCGCTCTCGCTCTAACATACTCTCTACAATATTTCCACTCATTCGTACATACTTTTCAAATTCAGCGCTTTTTCTCCTACCTAACTTACCTCGAGCTTCGCACTCTGATCAGGAGGCCGTTTGGGGTGACACAGGCGCGTCGAATCTCCGCATTCCGTCAGCTGAGCCAAAATAATCATAATAATAATAGAAATAAAATAAAACAGATAAACAAACTAGTTTCTTTTGATATAGAAAATTTTTCCCATGTCACAATATATTTAATATATATAAATATATAAAATATATGAAAAATTGATGTGGGTTCTCAAATGAAAGGTCTCGATGAGTGTAACATCAATATGAGCTTATATCTTTAAAAATGTCAATAGTTCACAAGATACAAGGTCATTTCTTAATTATATGTTTAGAGATAGAGGATTTTCGAATGCAACCTAAATATCTATTATAAATTGACTATCGACGAGAATGATATGAGACCTTGAAAAGGCACAAATTCATGTCAAGTCCTTTGCAATGACACTAAATTTCACTAAAAAATCGATTTCATCATGTGACTATCCAGGAGCCAAAATTGTTCTTATTCTCTTAATAATATAAATTATTATTATTATTATTGTTATTATTATTATTATCATTTAATTATTATTGTTTTTTTAACAATTATTGCCTGCCACATGAAAATCATGTTGCTGTCATATGAAAGTCATGTATCTTCCACAGGAATCTATCATGCGGCAGCCCCAATTTTTTTTTCTATGTAGGATTTAAACCTATACAGAATGTCCCAAAAGTAACGGACGCCATTGTAGCATCTGATAAACAAAATAATTCTGAGACGAAAAGTCCTTAGCCATTTTTCAATTAACCGCATAGATAATTAATTATTAATTAAAATAACGTCCTTTTGTGCGTTAGAGAGAGAGCACTACTGTCAAGTCAAGTGCGTTTCAACGAAAACGCTTGCACGTGTGAATGTGTAAGTAAATATGTGTGACTACGTTAGCTATAGAAACTAGTTAGTCATACAGTTAGTTGTGTCTTTGTTTGGTACATATTTTACTGGACACTGGCGCTCTCTTTAACAAATAAAGAGACGTTATTTTTAATTAATAACTAATTATCTATGCGGTTAATTGAAAAATGGCTAAGGACTTTTCGTCTCAGAATTATTTTTTTCATCAGATACTACAATGACGTCCGTGACTTTTGGGACACCCTGTATGTTGTGGGAACCATTTCTATACTATTATGGGAATGGTTCCCATAAATTATGAAAACCATTACTATAATAGTATAGGAATGATTCCTATAGCATTATGAGAACCATTCCCATAATATTATAGGAATAGTTCCCATAATATTATGGGATTAGTTTCCATAATGATATAGAAATAGTTTCTATAATAGTATAGGAATTATTCCTATAGCATTATGGGAACCATTCCCATAATAGTATAGGAATAGTTCCTATAATTTTCTTTCCGTGTATAAATATAATCATATTAACTAATTATTTTCTAATAATAATAAAGGTTCCATTTATAACTGTCTATAGCTACAATATTTACCTAACAAAGTAATAATAAACTTTCCTAGAGTCACGATCTCGTTTAATTACATAGTAATACTTCATGTATTCTTCGATTTCAATGTAACATTTATTAAGTTGATTATTTATGAAGAAATGTGAATCTGACTTAAATTTTATTTCATTTTCTATTCTGTATGTTCCAGGTCACAGTTTATTATCAACGACACAACAAATATTACAAGAACTAGTAATTATATCAATGAGTAATGAGTAATGGAATACTCATTACTCCTTCATTAAGAATAAAAAAAGTGAGGAATGAAAAATGGGTCCATTACTCATTATTGTAAAAAATTTTATTGAAGATTATCAAAATACTTATTAACATTAAAAATGAGTAATGTATAAGACAATACATTTTTCATTAAAAAAAATTTAATGGAAATTAATTTGTTTCATTAAAAAAAAAAAATAATGAGTAATGGTAATTGATTTCATTACTCATTAATATAGTAATGAGTAATGAAACGCCAATGCATTAATTGAAGTAATGCATTTTTTGCAACTGTGTTTCAAAGTAAAACCTTCTTACTCTGAGTGTGAGAAAATCATCTTAGTCAGTGTGTTTATAACCTAGTCAAGAGAATAACCTCTTCAGCGACATCTAGACGAGAAAATCACCGTGTTTAAAGCTCGGTACTCTTTTTCACCTCTAAGAAAATCATCGTCCACAAGGCCCGGCTGGTTTTCACTTCTTAAGGTATACCTGCAGGCTCCCTTGAACACATTTTAGAAGTATATTCTTCTTCAACAGAGCCAGCACCTCTTCTCATTCGAGTTTATGGTGTCTAACTTAAGTTCTAACTGCCTGAGTGACTTTAATTGATTTCATAAAAAGAAACTGTGATTAATAAATAATCATTGGTGTTTGCTAATCTAAACTTATTAGTAATTTTGTAATAAGTGTCAATAAAATAACCAAAAAACCTGATTCTCCAGCTCTTGTTATTTAACATATGTCAAACGTCAATGGCGAATTTGTGGAGACCTGAAAATGGCAACGCTTCTTTTAGTTCAACAACCGGGGTTCACAAAATACCCCTCCTATCTATGTTTGTAGGATAGCAGAGACAGGAAAAATCATGATATGACGAAAGAATGGCCAAAGTGATGCAAAAGTAAAGGAAGAAATTTTCAATGGACTCTCAATTTGAACTCTATTTCAGGATAAAAATCTTATAGGGAAAATAATCAAGACGGAGAGAGCAGCTTGCGTAAGTCTCAAAACTTGTTAGGGCATAAAAAAAGCAAAAACAACAGGGCGTAAGTAAAAGAATTGGTAACAAATTACAAAAATTAAGGTTGCTTAATGAACCTCAAACTACACTTCATGGATTTTCACGACGACCACTTTCCTGAAAATCGAAGAGACTACAGTGAAGAAAAGGGAAAACGATTTCATGAAGACCTAAGTGGAATGGAAACTAGATATTAAGGAAATTGGATTATCAATAAGATGATAGATTTTTGCTGGACACTCAAAAAAGATACACCAAAAAATGATAACAAACGAAAGAAAAAACTACTCTGTAGATCGTTTAAGAAGAAAAGAGTTTGATACCGACTGAAAATCGTGAAAAATTCTTATTAATAGGGATTTATTGATAAACATTTTTCACCAAATTGTTTGAGGATCGGAACAATCACAAACATTTTCCCTTGTAATTTTATTTTTAGAGAAGACTTTTTACCAGAGCACTGCTGTTATTAAGGAATTATATTTCTGTTTCAGAATTATTCAGATGGAACTCACGCAAGACGAGTCCCTTAACTTATTAAAATTCATCAATAAGTCTGTAAGTGATTTAAAATATCCAGAACTAACTGATATTGCGCGATGTGGACATTGTTCAGAAGAATTCAAAGGAATGATTAACAAGATGTGGTAATAAATTTGTTATTATTATTATTATTATTATTATTATTATTATTATTATTATTATTGAAGGTGGACGTGTTTTTGTTGAGCTCCGGAAAAGTAATTTATTAATAGTATACAGTGTGAGTTTGTTGTAGTGTTTCATATGTCAAAATGATTGGAAAAATTTTCCATAAATTCTGATGTATCGGATGTTGTTGTGAGTGGCAAAATTGATTTAAGAGCATATAAAGTGTTCTGTAATAGGGTAACCGGCCCCCCACCCAAAGTTTCCAGCGCCGCCAATATAACTCGAGATTGAAAAATCGAACGTCACTATAATATCGATACTTGTTAAAATTGTATAGTAGCGACATCAAGTGGATTTGATGTAACATAACAATTCAAATAACAAATAGCGGTAAAGTTCAAGTAAGTTTCGCAAGATGTCTCTTTTTTCTTGTAAGCAATTTACTATGAAAATAAGACATTCTAAGTACGAAACTTCTACAATGATTTTTTTTTAGCGCAAGTTTTACATAAAGAGTATAAATCAAAGTAATTTTTGATTTGAAGCAAAAAATAAATAGTACAGAAAATTAAAATAATTTTAAACAAACTGAATTTCAAATTTATTTAGAAATAATTTTATCTGTTCTACGAATTTTTTATTTACTCCTGGAAGAAAAACGTATTCAGATAAGAAAATATGAATAAATAGCGCAATATTGAAAGCAAGCACGTAGGCAGATACACTATAAAAAATGTTGATGTTATAACGGATCCAAAGGTTTTATACAGCTAAGTGTGAAGAAGATGTAAAATTTCCTCGGAGTGAATAAATTATCGATGTAAAAATGTAAAAATTTAATTTTCTCTCATACAGAGACAATAAATCAAACACATTATTTTGAATAATTATTCCACTGAGTCATTTCCACAACACTAAATAATTACATTTTTTATGTGCACATTCAATAAAGCAGCATTAATTGTAAGCTTAAAGATTTGCTGCTGTAGACACTTCTAGCATAATATATTATTAAGTTATAAAAGCAAATACGGAAGCATTTGAAAAATGATTATGTGTTGAAAATATATTCTATCGAAAAAATGAACCGTACTAACATCAAAACTAGAAAGTTTTGATAGCGTACACGCTTTTGAATAACTCAAAGCAAGCCCATTACTTTCTAAGAACAAATAACATTTTCAAAATATAAACATGACATCAAAAAAAGAAGCTGCACATGTGTAAAAACTTGAAAATCTGGTTAAAAAAATTTAAATCTCCTCAAGAGAAATTATCCCTTCCAGACAATAATCGTCATCGAGCACGTTAAAATCTCAAAATAGTAATTTTAAAATAATTACCCGGTGCACATGTCTAAATACTCTAAATCAATTCTACTCTCAATCTTGGTTTTTCACTTTGTAATAAAAATTCAAGTCTCTTCTCAATAAATTATCCCGCCCAAACAACATTCATCACCAACCACGTTAAAGTCTCGAAATAAAATTTTTAAAATAATTACCCGGCTTAAATGTCAAAATACTGCAGAATATTTCTGTTCCCAAATCTAATTTTTTAATTCGTTGCAAAAATTTTAAGTCTCTTTTCAAGAAATTATCCCGCCCAAACAATAGTCATCACTAACCATTTTAAAGTCTCGAAATAAAATTTTTAAAATAATATCCCGGCGCACATGTCAAAAGACACTAAATAAAGTCTACTCTCAAACTTAGTTTTTCACTTTGTCATAAAAATTCCAGTCTCTTTTCAAGAAATTATCCCGCCCAAACAATATTCATCACTAACCACGTTAAAGTCTCAAAATAATATTTTAAAAATAATTACCCGTCGCACATGTCAAAAAACTAAAAATCAATTCTACTCTCAATCTTACTTTTTGTCTTTGTCATAAAAATTCAAGTCATTTTACAAGAAATTATTCCACCCAGATAATATTCGACACCGACCACGTTAAAGTCTCAAAATAATATTTTTAAAATAATCACTCGGCTTAGATGTCAAAATACTGCAGCAAATATCTGCTCCCAAATTTGATTTTTCAATTGGTTAAAAGTATTTTAATTTCCCGAAGAGAAATTATTCTTGCCAGACAATAATCATCATCGAGCACGTTAAAATCTCAAAATAATAATCTTAAAATAATTACCCGGCGCACATGTCTAAATACCTAGAATCAACTCTACTCTCAATCTTGCTTTTTCACTTTGTAATAAAAATTCATGTCTCTTTACAAGAAATTTCTTCGCCCAAACAATATTTATCGCCAACCACATTAAAGTCTCAAAATAAAATTTTTATAATAATCACTCGGCTTAGATGTCAAAATATTGCAGCATCTTTCTGCTCTTAAATTTAATTTTTTAATTGGTTAAAAAAATTTAATTCTCTCCAAGAGAAAATATCCCTTTCAGACAATAATCGTCATCGAGCACGTTAAAATCTCAAAATAACAATTCTAAAATAATTACCCGGCGCACATGTCTAAATACTATAATTCAACTCTACTCTCAATCTTAATTTTTCACTTTGTCATAAAAATTCAAGTCTTTTTATAAGAAATTATTCCGCCTAGATAATATGCGACACCGACCACGTTAAAGTCTGAGAATAATAATTTATAAATAATCACCTAGCGCACATATCAAAATACTCTAAATCGATCCTTTTCTCAATTTTAGTTTTTCACTTTGTAATAAAAATCGAAGTGTTTTTACAAGAAATAATTCCGCCCAGACGATATTCGTCACCAACCACGTTAAAGTCTCAAAATAATATTTTTAAAAAAATTGCCCGGCTCAGATGTCGAAATACTGCAGCATATTTTTGCATCCTAACTTAATTTTTTAATTGGTTGAAAATATTTTAATCTCCTCAAGAGAAATTATCCCTTCCTGACAATAATTGTCATCGAGTACGTTAAAATCTCAAAATAATAATTTTAAAATAATTACCCGGCGCACAAGTCTAAATACTCTGAATCAACTCTACTCTCAATCTTAGTTTCTCACTTTGTCAAAAAAATTCAAGCCTCTTTACAAGAAATTATTCAGCCTAGATTATATTCGACACCGACCACGTTAAAATCTCAAAATGATAATTTTAAAATAATTACCCGGCGCACATGTCTAAATACTCTAAATCAACTTTACTCTCGACCTTTGTTTTCCACTTTGTCTTAAAAATTCTAGTCTTTTTACAAAAAATTATTCCGCCTAGATAATATTCGACACCGACCACGTTAAAGTCTGAGAATAATAATTTTAAATTAATCACCTAGCGCACTCATCAAAATACTCCAAATCGATTCTTCTCTCAATTTTAGTTTTTCACTTTGTAATAAAAATTCAAGTCTCTTCTCAAGAAATTATTCCGCCCAAACAATATTCATTACCAACCACGTTAAAGTCTCAAAATAATATTTTTAAAAAAATTAACCGGCTCAGATGTCGAAATACTGCGGCATATTTTTGCTTCCTTACTTAATTTTTTAACTGGTTAAAAAAATTTTAATCTCTTCAAGAGAAATTATCCCTTTCAGACAATAATCGTCACCGAGCTCGTAAAAATCTCAAAATGATAATTTTAAAATAATCACTCGGCGCAATCGTCAAAATACTCCAAATCAATTCTACTCTCAATCTTAGTTTTTCACTTTGTAATAAAAGTTCATGTCTTTTCACAAGTAATTACCCCTCACAAACAATGTTTGTCACCAACCACTTAGTCTCACCATGAAATTTTTAAAATAATCACCTGGCGCACATGTGAAAATACTTCAAATCAATCCTGCTTTCAAATTCAATTTTTTACTAAGTGATTTTTACCCAGCATTCGATACAAATATATACTATTCTTCTGCTGATCAGAACCAGGCAGCGACTTCGATAACAGTGGTGATCCAAACTATCAAGTTGATTTTCTTTCTTGCTTCAGTTTTATAACTCTTCTTACCTGAAAAAATTTCTTTTTAGTCATAACTCGATTTATTTTTTTTCATTTTTAAAAATTATTACATTTACCTTGTTCATACCGTCGCTTAAAATTCTTACCTTTTTTTTTTTATCTTACAGATAATTTATTTTGTCTAATTAATTCTTGGTTGATGCTTTTCTTACTTTATATCTACAGTTTCTACGTTCACTCTCGTCTAGGTCCGGAATTTCAGCATAGTCATTACTTGGTGCGTTGGGTATCAGCAACCATGCTAATGGGAAAAAAGTCCGAAAACCTCTAAGAAGGTCCTCCAGGTCTACTCTCGCCGTAAAATGTCTTCCAATTAGGAACAGCGCGTTTCCTTATTCGTCTCCGAACTAGTTAAGGATACAGCAATTAAACAGCGCCGGTGAAGTAACCGCGCGTTCTTTGAACCCACCTGTACTGGGATTATCCATTTGAGCTATCCATTGTTAAAATTACATTCATTTTCTTCATTACTTGATCAGTAATTATTTCCAGCATTATTTGTAGAAATCTTCATTCGAATCCAGCATCAATCCTTCCCATTGCGCTCCTTTTATGCACTGAGTCATCAGTATCTTATACTTGTCGCCTTCAAACAGACCTGGAACCTTTCCATTGGCCAGCGAAGTATTCATACACTGCAAGAGTTCCGATTCCAATATATTGGACTCGTCAAAAATGATAGCTATCTTTTCATCCTTGCACCCCGAGCGTCTCAGTATTACGGTGTATTCATTATAAATCTTCCATTTGGAAGATTGATAGCTCGTTCATCAAGGTGATTAACCTTGACAGAGTAGTTTTACCATCTCCTGAAACCCTAATCAGGAGCTAATGTTCCTGATGCTGCCAGAAAACCCGGAAGAATGTCCTGCTCTCCAGGGACATAGTCTTTGCACTGGCAGTTGCTGTACAAAATAGGCCAGAACAAAGCTTTTTCCTTGTTTACGTCAATGAAGTACTTAGTGGCGACAATGTCGATGCTCTTATTAGTTCAAGCCCGTTCCGAGTATTTTACGAAGTCTCAGCGCCTCATGGGCCCACACACTCACCAATCTTTTAATAGACAAGCTGTCTAGCGGACGGATCGCCTCGCAAATTCCTCAGACAAATCTCATCATTTCTTTAGGCGAGTGTACGTAGTGCGGCAGCATTTCCTGGTGGCATTTTGGTGATAGTCGCGTTCAAATCCTGGATTTTGACATCACTTTGACGTTCAGTGGTAAGCTTAAATGCTCCTCGTTGGGCAAGGTCAGTAATTTGTTGTCGTCTGATACAGTTCTTACATTTTTTACCCACTTGGGGTCCACATCACCGTCTAATATTATCCACTGACGTTTATTATCTCGCCTCAAACGTTGTCTATCATATTACACAGGATTACGTGAGCGACGGCCTCGATTTCTTCAAATCACTCGAGAGCTTTTAATTAAGAGCACTTTCCACGTACTTGTTGTTCCGGATCTGCTTGATCCTACCATCAGTAATCCATGATTGAGGTTACAAATTTGGTACAGTTGTAAACCTGGAAGAAAAATAAAAATAAAAAATTACATTATTAGATGAAGAAATCAATTTAAACTCGGCATTTGAAAAAAAATGATTTTCTAACCGAATTTGTGAAGAAAAAGTAGACGCTAATAAGCTGGTTTGATAAACTGTTGCTAACTTTATTTTTTTTTTATAATTAATGTTTAATATTTTAAATTGAGAATAATTTTTTCCAATTTTTTAATTAATTAGAATTTAATAAAAATTAATATGATAGTTAGTCTTATTACAGATAATTAAATATATTTAAAAATAATTTAGGGTATCAATATTTAGACCCCTGTCAATAATTGGGGCTTTTACGCTAATTTTAGATAATAATTACTTCGATTTTGAACAAAAAAATTTCTCACAACCTTAGAACATCCATAATGCAAAATAATTAATAATTTAACTCGAAAAATAAATCGTAAAAATGCGATATTTACTCATTTTTTGCATTCACTTATTATTGCAAACAACTATTGATTATTTCTTAATGCCGAATTCTATTCACAGCTCATAATTATCTTTTATATTTTTAAATAATAAAAACGTTCATTTATTTAGTGAATTGAATTATTATCATGTATTCCAGCTATAAGGTTATAAAAAGTGTCAAAAGAAAATTGCTATTTTTGCTTTTCATTTTCAATAAATATTTGTTAACTGTTAACAAATATTTATTAACACTTAATAAATTGTTTTTAATAAATAACTTATTAACTGTTAATAAATGTTTAATAAACCCTGTGATGTTAAAAAATCATTTATTAACTGTTAATAAAGCTTTTTAAATATAAATAAACCCTCATATAAGTGTAAATAAAGTCAAACTAAATTACCATTTCTTGCCAAGCGCCTCCTTGTTCATCATCACCTTCTTGGTAAACCAAACACTCTTCATCGTAAACTTTCCATGCTTGATCCTTCAATCCTAAAAATTCAAAAAATAATTAATTAAAAAAAAAATTCGTTCAATTTTAAACAAATAAACAAACCTTTTATTCCAGCTCACGTGTAATTAACTCTCAGAAACATTATTGAAAAGAATAAACAGCAGCAGGATATCTTTAGCAACTTATTTAAAAAACATCGTTCCGCAAACAAACTAAATACAAATTTCTTGCTCCGGTATAATTCTCAGCAATAGAAATTTCATCAACATTCTCTTCACACGTTTTTTGAACCATTTCCTCCTTAATTTTCTGAATTTTATCTGTTTTAACATTACCAGCGAAAATCTTTACAGACTTTAAATCACGCAACCCGAATTCATAATGAGACTGATTGGACAATTACTCATCTCAAAACTTGAAGACCGGCATTATGATGCTAGCTAGTTTTTCAGTAAATCTTGAATCATTGACTAAACAATATATGAGCAATCTGCTGCCTGTCAAGAGTTGTTATAGCAAGCGACCTGAATAATTTATTAAGATTATCCGTTAAATTAGATCGTCCAGCATACCCAAGGTGCATTGAAATAAATATCGTCTTATTAACCGACACTTTAGGCTGCTTGCCTACCAATTCCAGACACAAAGTCGTTGTTTTCTTATTTCTCTACCTTCTATCTGGCTCTTCAGCGTTTCCTGGTTGGTCTGGACTTGCTGCAAGACTGCAGAGAGCATGCGCTCTTCAAGACGGTTGGACTCATCGAAGCACCCCCAGGGTTCACCCTGGTAAAGACCACAGAATTTTCACACCCAATATGAGGATCTGTGCTTAGTAATTGTCACACCAGGTCGTTAAGCGTTCGCGTGTATGTTATCATTTTTGGATCGCTATATATTAAATACAGCTTTAACCACAGAAGACGCCAGAGTCACTCACATTTTTTTCTTCACTAAAATCAGCTCCTCGTTTGTCTTCGGATGCTCGACCGTAGTCACTGGAGTTTGGAAACTGACTTCCTCGCACTCATGAGAAACCATTCTTGTTATCACCGTGTTATTTTTGTTTAGCAAGATAGGTTGCAGTTGCATTATCCGCGTTCAAGATGTTCACCCATAGACTTTGGTATTTTTTTTTTATATTAATCCGATAAAAATTCTGACAACTCACTTGTAAGGTTATGTCCCCGGTGAATCCTTCACAGCACTCTTTCTTCAAATTTCACTTAATATTTTTCACACAAATTTATAATAAAATGATACACACAGTCACTTAATCAAGTTGAGACATATTTATATGAAAATTAAATTTTATTTATTTATTTTTTTAATTACTTCTACTCTCAATACTTTAATAATTTCCAACCTCCATAAAACAATAACATTTTTGTTTATATAGACTCATACGCATGTGACGTTAACACACTATAGCAAATATTCATACGGTGTGGTGCAAGTGAGAAAATCAAAAAGTCATGAACGGTTAAGACAATAGCATTGTTTATGGTGTGCTCTTCTAATCCAATAAAATTCAAATGACGCTGAAGTTAGCGAAATTAAAATTTTTTTTTTTTCATTAATCAAATTAGAATTAAAATAGATTTTTAGGATATTGCACTTATATTATTTCGAGTTTTTGACACATGAAATTTTTTTTTTTTAATTTTTTGTAGCAATTTATTCATTAAAAAAAAAAAAATTTTAAAAATTTTTAGATGTTGGCAAATTTCAGTGTCATAAATATTACTACGGACGATGAATATAGAGATGTGGTCATCAATCCTGTACTAAAGTTGGCACTCTGTGTAAGTCAGTATAAGGGGCTAACTTAAGTACACCAGGCATCAATGACCACATTTGGATTATTAAGCTTAAAATATTAATTTTACGTGTTTATCCGCCATCTTAAAAATAAAAAAAATGAATCCGGCACGTTCTCGTGGTAAGTAATAATTTTTAATTAATATTTTGATACTTAGTTAAATTAAATTGGGTGATTAGAGTTATTATCAAGTTTTGCATAAATGATTACAAGAATATTACATAAAATAATAAAATAACAATAATATAGTATATTTTTATAACATTTGAATGATTGTAAAAAAATTTTCTGTCTAAAATTCCACAGTGGTGAATTAAAAAAAAAACCTAAAGATGTAAATTTCTTAAAAATATTATTATTATAATTAATTTGTTAAGAAAATTTAAATATACATGAAACTATTTTACGCTAAGTAAATAATTTCATAATAAATATAATTATTTTATAAAAATTACTAAAAACTCCCTTTTTTTTTTTAACAGGTAAAGCAACGCTCAGAATGAAAAGCACTCGGGGCCAGGGTGTAGGAAGAAGACGAGGACGAGGTACACAAGGACCAAGAACTTACGCCAACGTAGTAGCGGATGTTCCTGCTTGTGCCCCCGGACCAGCTCCAGCTTTAGCCTCCGAACCAGCTTCAGCTTTAGCCCCCGGACCAGCTCCAGCTTTAGCTTTAGCCCCCGGACCAGCTCCAGCTTTAGACCCTGGACTTCTGCCAGCTGCTCCTCCAGCTCCAGCTGCCGTTCCTGCCCGAGTCCGGCAACTACCGCCAGCAGCTCTTCCAGCTCCAGCTCCAGTTCCTGCTCGAGTCAGTCAACGACCACCAGCTACTTCTCTAGCTCCTGCTTCTGTTCAACTACCGCCAGCTCTTGCTCCAGCTCCTCTTCAACTACCGCCAGCCCCAGCTCCAGCTCCTGTTCAACTACCGCCAGCCCCAGCTCCAGCACCTGTTCAACTACCGCCAGCCCCAGCTCTAGCTCCTGTTCAACTACCGCCAGCTCCAGCTACAGCTCCTGCTCCTGTTTAACTACCGCCAGCTCCAGCTACAGCTCCGGCTCCTGCTCCGGCTCCGACTTCTGCTCCAGTCCCCGGCGCAGCTTCTGCTCAAGTCCCTGATGCAGCTTCTGTTCAAGTGCCTGGCGAAGCTTCTGCTCTAGATTTGAAGTATAAAGGTATTCTAAAACAAAATCGTAACCTAAAAAAAAAATATGAAGCAACTGTTAAAAAAACAGTCAACTTCTCAAGCTAGCCACGGTCAATCAACAAGTCAAATACTCACACATCAGCCAATTGCTCATCAGGCTAACACATCAAACGCCCAATCCTCCAGCACTCCTGTATCAAGCAAACGTTCCTCGTGCAGTTAATACTGAACCATACATTCAACAGATGCACAAAATAGAACCCCAGTCTATCGTACCTCAATATAAACCTGTTTCTGCACAAACATTATTTCACCATTCGCTCGTACACGACAAATGCTACAACAATCCTTAATTAATAAGATTAATCTGCTGCAGCACTCTAATGCATTCATACCTCATGCAGGACAATTCAACTTCCCACAAATTCTCACTCGGGAACAGCTTATGCAGCAATTATTACAGCAATTTTTGCAAAGTGCACAGCTCAGCATTTATTTTAAATAACTTAATTTCAAATAAATATTAATTTTAAATATTGTAACTACTTTCATAAATAAAACATCAATATATCTTAAATAAATGTTTTTATTTATTACCTAAATACATTAGATAACAATAATTATTATTATTATTTTGCCTCGATTTTACAACTTTTTAATTAATTACACGATTGGTTATCCACGTAGTCTAATTAATTTGCACATCATTCGATAGATAATTTAATGTAGATTAATTCTATCACTGGTAAAAATCAATTTAATATGATAGAACCAGAAAAAAATATCAAAATAATTAAAAGAAAATTCCTGTCAATCAACACAATTTTCCGTTTGAAACACGATAACTTGCGTAAAAATTCACAAATTCAAACAGTTTTTTCTATTAACTTGGCGTCAACTATGCGGAGATCACTATTGAAGATGGTCATCTTATTTAATGTTGTTTAATTGTTAATAATGTAAAATTAAAATCAATGAAAAAAAAAACATGAGTGTTTGTATATATATCCGTATCCTTAAATGTTCTACCGACATGCATGACAGCTGATGCTGCGCACACTTAGTGCGCATGATCAGTTTAAAGTACCGCGCGAAATTTGAAATGAAAAGACAAATAAAATAAAAAAAAAATTGTAACTATTTAAAAGTAATAAAAGAAATAACAAATAACAAAAGTAACATTTAAATAAAAAAGGAGTAAACTAATATTTAACAAAATTTGTTTTAAAAAATTATTTTGAAAAAATTGCATTTTTAATTTTTTAAAATTTGTAAATGTCAATTATTTTTCTAACTTCTTTTGTAATAATTTAATTGTTACAAAAATTGTTAAAATTATCAAATATCTGCTAAATTAATTTTCATTTTATTTTAATCAATTTGAAATATAGGAAAATGAGATTATGAGGCGTGCACTTTTGGATTTTCTAAACCTTGTATTTTTTTTGTAAAAAATTTTTTTTTTTACTTTTTAAAATTAACCCTTCAGTACCCACGTTCTTTTTAGTGTATCACTTGCACTGCAGCGACATCCTATAAGTTGAATGTTGTTGCGTGAGTAAAATTCTCATAGCGACGGTACTGAAGAGTTAAGAAAGTACGAGCATCAATACAACTTTCGATAAAAGGCTTGATTTTTTTTTAATATGAAGTTTAAATATGTCTAAACAAATTCCGAAAAATTGAAAGAGATTGCCGGATTATTTAAATAAATAATTAACTTCAAAGTTGAGCAATTTCAAATTAGTCTTATGGGGTAACCTCCAGACATTGATACATTTCTGTATTTTTCTCGTAAAACTGTCGGTGAATATTTTTAAAATACTTATAGATGAAAGAATATATATTAGTGATAAATTTAATTTAAAAAAATTGACACTTGCCCTACTAATGAAAGTGTATTAATTAAAAGAAAAATAAATGCCGCCATTAGCCAATGTGAAATGTGTATCTATATTAGGGTGTCCGTTACTTCCCAAGTTGACTTTTTTGTCACGATCGCCCCCTGGATTTTTAGTTCTTGACCTAAAAAAAAATATTTTACCCAAATAAGCTCTTAATTACCAAATTGAACTGTGCCAAAGTCGAGTTACATTTCCCATTTAAATAACATGGGAATTTGGAACTTTTTGCAATTATTTTTTTTTCTTAAAAAAAAATGTCACCACGATTATGATCAGTGCATATTCTGATGAAAAATTGAATGCTCTACAAAAAAGTTCTCTTATAATTTTTCGATAAAATCATTCCTTTAGAAGTTATTTGTGGTTAAAGTTGTGTTTATAGTTATTATCATAGTTTTGCAGTCTTGCTGTAAAGTTTTTTGTGTTATAATCATTTATTTTATCTATAAATGTTCCAAAAATTTTATCAAAATGATTAATAGTTACAGTAACGTTAACAATACGATGTATTGAATACATTTTTAATAATATTGCCGCTTATTTGTATTTTTTCTGTCTCTATTCACATTTATTTGTTAAGCAATTTTTAGTCACATTATGATAAGTATTCATGAATTTGTTTGTTTTTGTTTTCATGAATAATTTGCACTAAATATTGTTTTTGTTCTTTTTTATGCGTTAAATTGTTGATGTATTTTTGAGTTCATCGAAGCGCTCTTTCGGCTACATCGTTAACAATTGTAGATTATTAACAATGTCTAATCCTTCCAAACAATCATTATTGGTGGCTCATGTCTCAAAGTTAATCTCTAGCAATTTTTTATTTATGTTGAATCAAAAAAAAAATTTTCATCGAATTTAAATTAATAAAAATTAATTTATTTAAGAAAGAAATCAATATCTTTTTTTTTTGAATTGATAATTTCATTATCTGCATTAACTATATAGCGTTCAGGGGGAATCAAAATCGGAATTTTCATCACATTTTAATAATTTAACGTAGTTGAATCCTGCAAGACATATTTCAAGAAAATTATGAAATTTTTTTTATTGAAAGATAATTATATTAATGATTCACCACCAACATTTCAGATCAATTCACCACATTGTTTTTAAGCAATGAATTTTCGAAATTGCAACATTTACACGCAAAGGTATAGAAAGATGGTGAAGTTATATAACTTTTATATGTGAAGTTATATACTATAGTATGAAGTTATATACTATAGTATGAAATTATTTGCATCACTCGAGTGGTATGGAAGATTTCATACTAACTTTACCATCTCTCTATACCTCTGCGTATAAATGATGCAATTTCGAAAATTAATTTCTCAAAAACGGTGTGGTGAATCGATCTGAAATTTTGGTCGTGAATTGTTAATATATTTATCTTTCGATAAAAAAAATTTCATAATTTTCTTGGAATATGCCTTGCAGAACCCAACTGTCTTAATCATTTTTCGTTTTACGTGAAGTTATGTATTTGAATCGAAAAAAGTCAAATCAGCTTTTTCACCAGTTAAACACCACAGATGGTTTTTGAATTTATGCAATACTGCCTCAGAAATTTTCTTAACGGTCGTCCTGTAATGATACAGTCTTTATATAATTTATATCTTGGTATAGAGCTGATGCTGCAAGAGGTGCCAAAAACCAAAATGATACATAAATAAATACTATGAATGAACAAATATCCAAAAGATTTTGTTGCGTTTCAAGATCTTACTCGAAAATGTCCCGAAAAATATATATTTTCAGCGAATAAATCGCTTTTGACATCTAGCGTGCATGGTGAAATGCAACTGGTTTATAAAATTTGATTTCATTGGCACTCTAATAATGCAACTAAAAATTGCTTAACAAATAAATGTGAATAGAGACAGAAAAATACAAATAAGCGGCAATATTATTAAAAATTTAATCAGATCGAATTTCAGGCCTAATCATACATGAACAGGCATGGTTAGGTCTGATAATTTTTTCCCGGGTAGTCTTCATCAGAATTAACATAAAATTTCTTTTTTGTAATTGATTATTATATGTCATAAAAAATTAACACATTTTTTTCAGGCTTACTCAGAAGATGAAATATATATAAAATACGTAATAAAAAATGTATTGATCAGTTATCATCATAATCAATAAAATATTTTAAAATAAAATTTATCAATTTTATCATTTCAATAATAAACATTTAGTTTAAATATGGTGTTCTTCTTTTAACGTAAGTTGAAAAAATTAAAAATTCTGAAGTGACAGCTAAATTTAATGTTAGTTTTTTAACAATAATTAAATTTTAATTTTACAAAAAAACAAAATAATAAAATACAGAAAACTCTGCGATGGTTTGATGGCTCCATAACTCTAAGGCGAAAAAAAATAATAAAATGTATATATAGATAAACAAATACGCAGTCGTATCATATCATTTTTATAAATAATAGTTAAACGACAGTGAATTAAACGCTCATATTAATTGAAAAAAAAAGACCATTCGGCAGCCGAAATGGAAGTAGATTTCATCATGAATAGAAAAAAATATAACGAAGATTGTATACAGAACTAAGGCTTTTAACTTATATGCAATCGACAAAAATATATATCGACGGACAAATACTAAAACCAGTGCAATAGCAAATTTAATAATTGGCATAGGGGAATGGGGCATAATTTTGAGACTACACATATGACATGGTACTCATATTAAAGCTTATTTAAAGAGCTTTCAGATGCAATTTACAGAATTGCAATAAGTTATCCCATTCAAAAGTTATTCGAGTTCGAAAGTGAAGAAATATGAATTTTTATGATTTTCAAAATTTTTAAATCCTGGTATTTCTAAATTACTTGACCGATTAAGCTCATCTTCAAACTTGACTTTGGTATTTATCTGTAGAATAAGTATGTTGAGTTTGGTAGAGATCCGTTGTAAATTGGCGACGCTATCGTCGTGACGATATATATATATATATATATATATATATATATATATATATATATATATATATATATATATATATATATATATATATATATATGAACTGCGTTGGTTTTCAGGACATTTTTTGCTAATGACGGCAGGTTTCAGGACATTTGTTGCTTATGAGGACCGTCCTGAAATCAATTTATGTACAGTGGCATATTTCAGGACGTCCTGACAGCTGCCGTTTGGCATATTCCGGTATACTAATAGAATTTTCTCAATTTGTATATACATCTGAATGTACATACATCAATTGTATATACAAATTGCAAAAATGGTATGTTTCAGGACATTTTTGGTCCCGATAAGTCTTACGACATTAGTTAATCATATATGGAGTTTTAATCCTTTTCTATTAGGCTAGAACAGACATGATCAGATATGGACAGGTCTGATCAGGCTTGAGCGTATTTAACGCTTCAGACATGAACAGGCATGGACAGGTCTGAGCATATTTAATGCTTCAGACATGAGCAGGCATGAACAGGCTTGATCAGGTCTGATCAGGTCTGAGCGTATTTAATGCTTCAGACATGAACAGGCATGAACAGGCATGAACAGGCTTGATCAGGTCTGATCAGGCGTGAGCGTATTTAATGCTTCAGACATGAACAGGCATGGACAGGGTTGATCAGATCTGATCAGGTCTGAGCGTATTTAATGTTTCAGACATGAATAGGCATGAACAGTCTTGATCAGGTCTGATCAGGCGTGAGCGTATTTAATGCTTCAGACATGAACAGGCATGGACAGGGTTGATCAGATCTGATCAGGTCTGAGCGTATTTAATGTTTCAGACATGAATAGGCATGAACAGACATGAGCAGGCATGAACAGGCTTGATCAGGTCTGATCGTATTTAACACTTCAAACATGAACAGGTCTGAGCGTATCTAACGGTTCAGACATGAACAGGCATGAACGGATATGGACAGGTCTGATCAGGCTTAATTTCAGGCCTGATCATACCTAAACAGGCCTGATCAGGCCGGATTTCAGGTCTGATCAGTCCTGATCATTTTTTCCCGGGATATTTTTATTTTAATTTTTCAAAATTTTCATTTTAAAAAGAAATTCGCTTGTAACCTTTTCTAGACTAGAGTAGGATAAAAATATTTCTGTTCTTGTTCATCAAGAAAAAATTTTATCAAAAAAAATCTGACGTCTAAATATGAAGTTTCTTCTCTGACCAGCTCATGCTCCGCTATATCATTTACCAAAAGTTATAGATATATTTGTGACCTTAGTTTAGCGTAAATAACGCAACGAGCAAATCTTTCAAAAATAATAAGTTTTTTCCTTTGACAGAATTTTATCACTTGTAACTTTTTCAATGATAGCTAGGGTGAAAATTACTTCTTGGTTTTTTGTCGAAAATTTAATATTCAATAAAAAACTATACGCAGCAGAGCAGTAGCTGTTCGTAAAAGAATTTTCATAGATGGACCTTTGATTTTTTTTTTTTAATAAAATTTTCATGTCACAAAGAAATTCGCTCGTAAATTTTTTTAGGCTCGAAAAGGGTCAAAAACATCTTCATTCTTTTTTGTTGATTATTTTTTTCTTAATTAAAAAAGATCCATAGTAAAGCACAAGCTTGTCGGAGAAGCAATTTTATAAATGGACCTCAGTTTTTTTGTAGTTTTCAAAATAAAAGTTGAGGTCCATTTATTTACTTTCTTCTCTGACTATCTTGTGATCGGCTATGTATCGCTTTTATAAGGAAAAAAATTTTCTACACAAAAGTATAAAAATATTTTGGACTTTTGTCTAGCTTAGAAAAAGTTATCAGTGAATTATTTTAGAAAATGGTAATTTCATTAAAAATAATCTTAGGTTCAATTTTGAAGTGTGATCTTCGACCAGCTCGTGCTCCACTGTGTATAGTTTCTTATTAAAAAAAAAATTCTCTATAGAAAAATATAGAGATGTTTTTGACCTTGGTGTAGCCTATTATAATTATAAGAGCTATTATTATCTATTATTTTAAAAATCATGTCAAAGTAGGTAGTAAAGTACAAATGACATAAACAAAAACAATTTTCCTGCAAGAAATTGTGACAAATCCATGTTAATGTGATAATTGAAAATAAAAACTATCATTTGTATTCTTCAAATAGATACGTACTTAATAAGATAACGTAAAATCCAAACAAAAACATCTTTGCTCTAAAAAATCGCGTCAAGTTCACGTTCATATGAAAACAAAATAGAAAATTAAAAATTTTATACTGAAAAAAAAAATATAATGACTTAATTTTCACGTATCACTGTGATTTTTTTCGATAATCGAAAAAAGTTTTGTTCAAGATTTAACAGTTGATAAAAGATTTTTGAACGTATTTGGCTTACGTTATTAAGTATCTCAATTTTTCTCATACGTGATAGCTATTTTCATGTATTTATTTAGATGTAATTATATACACAAAGGACTATAAGTAGAAGAAAAAGTTTGCAGTTTTCAGTCACGTACACCACGACAAAAAATTTGTTTCGATTGTGGAAAAAAATTTTAGTGATAATTAGAATTTTTGTTGTTTCAAATCTTTTTCTCAAGTACAATATTTTTAATATTCTCATTTATTATTTTACGAATTTGGACTTAGCGCGATTTTCAATAGCGAAGTTATTTACGTTCTGAATTAACTCTCTGATTAACATATAACATATTAACATGCTTTTTAATGCATATAAAATAGAGAATTTTATTTTGAATCGTTTAAAAATTTCTAATGAATAAAAATGAAGTAACAGAAATTAATTTCGTAATAATTAATTGTTTAATAAATGAGGTAATTTAGGCAAATCTTTTCACCTTAAAACAATAATAACTTAGAATTGTATTATCATTGAATAAATAACATGTGATAATGATTTTTTATTGATTTTTAAACGATTGATAAAATTATAATAGTAATTAACGAAATAAAGTAAATTTTATAGTATTAATAAACATAGTATAATATCTTATAATAGTGTAATATTTTATAGTATTAATATAGCATTTGTGATATTAATAAACAAAAAAAATTCAAATAGTATGTTACTTATACCACCACTTTCAATACTTGAACGATTTTATCGCGTTTTATTTATTTTTTTGCGAATTGTACGGAGAATTAAATCAATTTCAACATTTTTCAGTACTTTGTCTGTTCTTTTAGCTTCTACACACTCTTTTTTTGTAGGTAAAAGTCCCTTCTTGATGTGTGGATCAAATATATACATTATGTGCTGCTTAACTAGATCACTTTCTGAGTTTTTCAGTTTTTCAACCTTATTTGTCAATTTAGAGTTGTTTTTTTTTATTTTTCCAGTTGATTGCTTAAAAATATTACTTAATTTTGTTTTAATGGCATCTTCGTTCCAATTAGCTAAGATTTTATACTTTTCTTTAACTTCCTTAATAAATGGCAAAGTTGGATATGTTTGGGTTCTTAAATATTCACCAAAATATTTACGAAGTGAATTGTGTACTTCTTCACTCCATCGCTTGCGACTAATTTTCTTAGAATCATCTAAATTATGATTAATTTTCTTTTTTTTCTGATTTGTTCGAGATTGTGATGGTTTGACTAATGTAGTATCACCCGAGGTTTCTAGAGACACATTATTTTCATCTTGTATTTCGTTCATTTCCGAGGAATTATTGAAGCTAGCTGTACCTGAAATTAATTAAGAATAAGTTAATGAATCTAGTGCATAGATTGTAAGCGACCAATCGTAATTCAAACATTTACTTTTGAGTTAGAAATTAGAAATAAGATACAATGGTGATAAATAATCTATAATTACAGTTTCAAAATAAAATTACAATTTATTTAAATCAGGCATAAGCTCATCCCAATACGTATTGCGTTCTGTCTAAGTAAAATATTTCAATAAATAAATATTGTGAAAGTGTCAGCGATAACACCAGAAAAATCGTTTTTACAAATTTTAAGTTCAATGAATTATTTAAAAAAAAAAAGGCAGAATAATTCCGAATTCGTATAAGTATTTATAGAAACTAATAATTTTTGTTTGTAAAACACTAAAAAAAACATTTAAATCAATTTAAATTATCTATTTTGAACATTGCATACATTTTTCGTAGTATATCTAGTTATTGGGATGAAAAAATACGAATTACCTGCATTGACAGAGCTATCTGTTTCGTTATTCGTAGAATTCATTTCAATTGAGCCTTTCGAATCATTACGCGAATCATTTGGATCCTGAGCTTTCAGTAATATCGTTGACATATTCAAAAATATCAGTTTT
>NW_025402775.1:0-10487 GCF_020080835.1 Cotesia glomerata
GGTGCATTAAAGATTATTACCCTAAATTTTTATTATTAAAAATATTTAATTATTATAAAATTATTAACAATCTCTGTAGAGTTGCACTAGAAAAAAAATTTCCCCCTTCATGGTTTGGTTCTATAATTCAAAAGTTTTGAAAATCCAAAAAACCGTGCGCACGACTTCATAATGCTCATTTAATTATGAAATTAAAAAAAAAAAAAAACTTAAGTCGTTCAAAATTAATTGCCGAAAAAACAGCTGTAGTAGGAAGGTACCGCACAAGTGCCCCTGGTGGAATAAAATGTACATAATATTCTATAGATATAGATATATCACCATCCATGTGTTAATTCTCCTTACATGGATATATATAGATTATACAGTCTTGTAGTTTTGCCGCTTTTTATTAATTTCGTAATTAAACGACACACTGAATTAATTAACCATTCGCATTCAGTGACCTACAATCGTCGATTAAAATTTAACTCAAATAATTGATTTTTTCACAAGTTACAGTGTTTCCGGGGTTTCATACATGACGGACAGGCAAATTTTTTGACCTATTTTGATGTTTTTTTCCGTTTCTATTGCAGTAAATCAATTTTTAGAAAGTATGGAATTAATCTCCATTAAATTATCTCGACAATAGTATGCAAAATATCTTGATTCCGTGAACTAACAAGGTTATAATACTAAAAATAGTTGCTAAAATGAGGTGAAAAAAATTTGTCGATCGTAAAGCTGTTAAGTATAGTCAAAACTGCATGTGATTACTTTCCAGAAAACTATATAAAACTCTAGACCTTGGTAATTAAGTAGTTAAGTATCGAGTGTGTGCACAGTGAGTTAGTCAGAGAGCTAGTTCTAAACGAACAGTATCGGATTATCTTAGTCTACCGAAATATTTCTTATACTTATTGCTAGTTGTAATTCTATTATATTATATTTAAATAAATACTGTTATTATAATTATTAATTCCACTGAAGCTTAATTTAATAATAACAGGTTATGGGCCCAGTATTGCGCAAAACAAAAAGTGAATTAAAAGTTGCCACGTGGAAAATCAGAGTTAGCGTCATTCGTACCAAATACGCGGGAAAACCGCTTTGTTGAGTCAGATACGCGAATCATAAAATGGCGACTATTAAAATCGATCCGCTCACTGCTGATAATTACGACACGTGGAAAATACATATGACTGCAATTTTGAAGAAAAATGATATGTGGGAATA
Source organism: Cotesia glomerata (assembly GCF_020080835.1). Lineage (NCBI taxonomy): Eukaryota > Metazoa > Arthropoda > Insecta > Hymenoptera > Braconidae > Cotesia > Cotesia glomerata. The sequence goes on from NW_025402775.1 coordinate 1,219, forward strand.
TGTAACTGGTGCAATCCGAAAACCACCAGCATCAGATCCGGTAAAATTGGCAGAATGGACAAAACTGGACAGCAAGGCGGAATCAGACATTTTGCTAGCAATATCAAGTAGTGAATTAAGACCATACGCAAATTTGGGATCATCAAAAGCAATTTGGGATAAACTGAAAGCAAATTTCGAGTCACGTGGAGCAACACGTATATCCACATTATTGAAGAGGTGCATCACGACAAAAATGAATGAGGGTGATGACCTGAGAAAACACGTCGCGGATTTTTGTGAAACGGCCGAAAAATTGAGTGATGCCGATATAAAAATCCCAGATCAAATGCTCGTAATGCTGTTACTAGGCAGCCTACCAGAATCATACGTAAGTTTTCAAAGAGACCATCGGAGTCACGCGCGATGAATTGTCAAAATTAGACGCGCGCTAATCAGTGAAATTACACGACCGACGAGTAGGGGACAAATGGCCGACGCACCAAGCCCACAAGGTGCCATGTATTCGAGAAAACCGAATAACGACTCAAAGAAGTCATAATTTCACACAAGGAAGGGAAACAACAAGATCCAACCAATAACACAAAGAAAAAAAATTAAGTGTCACCGCTGCGGGAAGGAAGGCCACATTGCGAGGGGAATGCAGAACGAAGCTGCCAAGGACATCATAAGCAAAAAATTTAGCGCCAATAAGACTGAAAGCAAAGCTGCAAATAACGAGGGATCAAGCACTATGTAAAAATCAAACATAGCTGCAGAGGCAAAGTATACAGCAAAACGTGAGTGAGCGAATAGTGCATTGATAGTGGTTGCACTAGTCACATGTGTAACAACAGAGAGGCATTTGAAAACTACAAGCACGCCAACTCTGGAGGGTAGCATTAGCAACTAATTCAAGTACGCAAAATCACAGGAACGGGGAGACGTTCGATTAATGAGAGTAGACAATAATGGTGATCATGAAATAAAAATTTGAAAATCTTTGTTACATGTGTCAGACTTCGATTTGAACGAATTTATTATCGGTGGCTAAAAGCAACGGATCGTGGTTTCTGTGCGTAACATTTCAAAATTACGCGTTGGTGACAAAAGACAATAAGGGTGTTTATGCGCGCAGATCGTCAAGGAGATTTGTATTATGTACGTAAAAAGTAAAAGCAACCTGTGTGAAAAAGCGATGGAGAGTAAAAACAAACTAGACATTATGTTATGGCATGAGAGAGATTAGGCCATTTGAATGAACGCGATATCAAAGAGAAATGGTTAAAACTTGGCCTTGTACATGGTTTAAAAGTAAACATAAAATGAAAAAACTTCCAGAATGTGAAGTGTGTATTAGTGAAAACAAAACACAATTACCGTTCGCAAAAGTGCAAGGATAAACGCATACACAGAGCTCTATTGCGAAATAGTGTATGAGTGACGTATGCGTGACCGATGAGGCACGCGCGTCACGTTGCCCAAAAGGTATTTCGTAACCTTTATAGACGATAAATCGCGTTATTGACTGAGAGTGCGTACTTTATAAAAAAAATAAGAAGTGAAGTTTTAAAAAGTGTTGGGCTGAACAGTACAAAAATGAAGTTGAGACATTTACGGGAGAGAAAATAAAATCACTCCAAACGGACAATGGCACCGAGTATTGTAATCGGGAGTTTGACGCATTTCTACAAAAGCATGGCATAAAACGCCGGTAAACTACGCCATATACGCCACAACAAAATGGCGTAGCCGAGCGAAAAAACCGAACGTTGGTGGAAATGGCACGCTGTATGATGAAGCAAGCAGAGGCTCCACCACATTTTTGGGCCGAGGCGATATACAATGCAAATTATACACGTAACCGATGTCCGACAAGCACCCTGAGCGGTAGCATACCGTATAAAGTGTGGACGGGAAAGACCCCCACTTTGGCGTACATGCAAGTTTTTGGCGCAAAAGCTTTCGTACTCGACAAGAAACAAAACAAAGGCAAATTTGAGTCGAGATCGAAGCCCGGAATCTTTTTGGGATACTCCCAAAGCTCAAAAGCCTATCGCGTATTTATCCCTCAAGAAAATAACACAATCGTGAGCAAAGATGTGAGATTCTTGAGTTATTCTGGTTTTAAACGTGAATATAAAGAGATATTGAATGAAGATGATATTGAAAACGGAGATGGTCTAGTCGTAGACTTAAATGAGAATATTAATGAAACAGAGAAAAAGCTTAACGACCCACCTGAAACAAGACGCGCAAAAAGAAAAAAAGAGTGCAGGAGCCCGCCATTGTCATGGGGAAAATCTTGTACAACCAGCTAAGCGTGGAAGGGGTCGTCCAAAATTAAACTACTTACGTACAGGAACAGGGGGAACACAACGTAAGAAATATCATTTAGCAAGTACAAATGACGATGAAAATCCAAGAAGAAAGGGGAGTGCTCTTCAAGCGAGTGAAGACGAAAGAAGAGGATAAAGAAAAACGATGATGACGTTTTTGAAAAAGAAATACAAATCTTACGATGATTGACAGCGCCGATCCTACAAACATGGGGAGAGCAAAAGCGAGAGAGCTTCCAGACGTAAAACAAATGGAGTGAGTGCACTAGAGGATGAATTTCTTTAGCGCAAATCAAAAATTGTACCTGGGGAAATAGTGTGAAAACGCCCGACCAATCAGAAAGAAGTTATTGGTAGTAGATTTGTTTTTGCACTAAAACTTAGCAATGGTACCACCGAACGTAAAAGGTACGGCTGGTCGCGAAAGGGTGCTCGCAGAAAATTGGAGTAAAGATTTCTACGAAACGTATTCACCAGTAGACACGATCAACGTCAATAAGGATATTAGCAGCACTGGCAGCGGAGATGCAACTCTGAGATCCATCAAATGGACGTAGTGACAGCTTATTTAAAATGGAGACCTTTGGAAGAGAAGTGCGTATATATGAGTGTACCGGAACAATTACGCGAAATATTAACAAAAATAAACGAAAATAAACCAGTAGGTTCAGGTGAAAAGTGTGTGAGTGACAGTAAAAACCACAAAACAAACAGCTAAACGCTTGGCTAAAACAATCTTATAAATCTTGGTGATGGTGTGTATTAGTTGAAGAAAGCCCTCTATGGTTGATACGACAATCCGGACGTCAAAGGTGGCATAAGAAACTAGTAAATAAATTGTATGCGTTAGGGTTTAATCCATTGCCACAAGACTCGTGTTTATTTATAAAATAGAAAGAATAATAAGTGCAGCATTATGGCCATTTATGTTGATGATATTTTGATCGCGTGTGATCATGATGAATGGTCAAATGAAATAAAGTTATCGTTATCAAAATCTTTTGAAGTTAAGAACCTAGGGAAAAGTAGATCGCTGTTTAGGTGTTGAGTTCTCTCGTGATGAGGAAGTATTGTGTTTATTTAAATCAAAAATTTTATACTGAGATGATGTTTTAAAGCGTTTTAATATGGAAAAGTGGCTAAAGCCTGCAATCACACCAATGGAGGTGAATTGTAAAATTAGCACAAAGACTGAGTGTGTGAATGAATATGAAAATGCGAAATATATCCATATCAGTCGTTAATTAGTGCTTTGATGTATTTAGCGATTTACCACACAAGACCGGATATATCATTTTCGGTAAATTATTTGAGAACCAATTCAACAATAATTACAATTCCAGTCATTTAAAGGAATGCAGCTAAACACGTATTAACGTTATCTTAAGGGGTACAGTAATTACGGATTGAAGTATGAGAAGGACAAATTTATCATTATTTGGCGTAGCTGATGCTGATTGGGGTGGTAATAGTAGTAGGATTGCAAAATCTTATTCTGGTTTCGCGTTTATTTTGGCTTGGGTTCACCAATAAGCTGGGAAGCTCGAAAACAACGCTCAGTTGCCCAGTCTTTACTGAAGCTGAGGCGCATTGGCGGTATCTGAAGCAGCCAAAGAAGCCATTTATTTGCGTGAATTATTAAATAATATGAATATTAGTAACAGAGTGCGTAGAAATATTCAATGATAATCAGGGAACAATAGAGTTTGCTAAAAAAACAATACTTTCATCCGCGCACTAAGCATTATCTGCATTAAAGTATCACATAAAAATCGCGTGACAGAGAGTTTGATGAAAGGAACTATTGATGTAAAATAACTTATGTGAGATCATCAGAAAATGCCAGCAGATGTATTAACAAAAGGGTTAGAAGTGGACCCAAGCATTATGAATGTATGGATTAATTTAGGTATGGATGTACAAAAATGCGTAAAAATCACGATACATTTTGAGGGGAGAGGTGTTAAAATATGAGGTCATCAAAAACTGCATGTGATTACTTCTTTCCAGAAAAGCATATAAAACTCTAGGACCTTGGTAATTAAGTAGTTGAGTATCGAGAGTATTGTGTGCACAGTGAGTGAGTCAGAGAGCTAGTTCTAAACGAACAGTATCGTGGATTATCTTAGTTCCTGACCGAAATATTTCTTATACTTATTAAGCTTTAGTTGTAATTCTTATTATATTATATTTAAATAAATACTGTTATTATAATTATTAATTCCACTGCAGCTTAATTTAATAATAACATAAGTAATGGGAGAAGAAAAAATTATTCACGTACTCAATAAATTGAACTCAACGAATAACTGCTTCATACGTTAAAGGATTAACTTTCATTAATGTAAAAAGTTTTTAAAAACTATCAAATAATACTTTAAGCTAAACAATAATCATCATTTATCTTATAAGTGAAATTCAGTATCAAGTGCCATAAATATATATCACATTTTCTAAGTAATTGTATTTAAGTTGTAATATATTGGCATTTGTATTATTTTTTATGATAATATTTAAAATAATTAATCCTTGAAACGAGCATGATAATATATTATTTATTTTTTAATATAAGAATTGAAGCTCATAATTATTACTAAAATTATCATATATTTTTCTGAAAAAACATTAAAAGTTTTGGACATAAAACGTCTATCTACACTGTAAAAATTCCTGACAAATTCACACCCCGTGAATGTTAGGGCCTTAATCCATCGCTGCGTAAATGTGAACGCCTCTTGCATTCGCTGCCGCGTCGATTTATCAGGACTTTTTTATGTGTGAATCTGACACTTTTAAAATTAAGTACTTTAAAAATGATGTTACAACGTAAATTAGGTGATATAATAGTTTAATATTATACATGAAAAAAATTTATTATGATATTTGATTAATTAATTCCTATAAAAATTAAGCAAATTGAGAAATATATGGATTAAGAATTTAATTAAGAATTAAGAAATTAATACTTTTATAAAAATTACAAAGTTTGTAATTAGAATTAAGGAATATTGTGAGTAAAGGAAAAATATCAGTGAGTAAATAAAGTTAATTTTTTAACTACAAGTTATCCTTATCTTTTTTAAATGTTTAGTATCACAATTTTTATGATATTCAGTGCCCGAAGGGCGCAGCGGAGAACTACTAGTAAAAATAAAAACTATTTATAGCCACCCAGTGCCTGTAACTGTCCCTGATCAATTTTTAATTAAATTCAATTTCTAATTATTCTAAATGAAAAACTCTCATTCTGTAGCCGCCTGAAGTTTTCTCTCTTAATCTAACCTCCTCGCTACTTATTTTTTTTTATCAAAAATCACTTTAATTATTTTTAAATAAAATGGGAATTTATTTATGGCCGTCTAGCTCCTCTAACTGAATCCTGTTAGAAATTTTGTAATTCAAAATTGCTTCACTATTCCATATAATAATTAAAATCTCAGTAATAGCCACCTATAGCCTCTGACTGACCGTTACTCCGTATAGTTTATTATAAAATTATTTGAATTCATTTGAATAATGAAAATAAAAGTCATTCATGGCTGCCAAGTTCCTCTAACTTACTATTAATACTGATTTTAAAAAATTACTTTTATCGTTCCGAATAAGAATAAAAATTTATTTATAGCTACCTATGGCCTTTTACTGAACCTAATCACTAAGTTTTTTATTAAGATTAATTTAATAATTCTAAATCAAAATAAAAATTTATTCATGGCCACCCAGTTTTTTTCACTAACTCTATCTACCGATTTTTTTCATTAAAAATTACTTTAATTAATCCAAATAAAAATAAAAATTCATTCGTAGCCGCCCAGTCGCTCTAACTGATCCTCGCTACTGAATTGTTAGTTTTGAATTCTCTTAATTATTTAAAATAAAAATCGAAAATTCACACAGCCGTTTGGAGCCCCTGATTTCCCGTTGATGCTTATTTTTTATTATCGAATTGTTTTAATTCATTCAAATAGAAACAAAATTTCACTCATGGCCGCTCATTGCCTCTACCTTACAACTACTATTGAATTTTCGAATGAAAAAATTACTTTTTAATTGTTCTAGATGAAATTCTGAAAATTCATCTCACATCTACGCAGTGCCTGTAACTGACCCCTGATCGCTAATTTTTTGTATTAAAAAAAATTTAATTTTTCTAATTGAAAAAAATTTATTCATAGCTACCCAAGTTCCTTTGACTTACTGCTGCTACATATTTTACATTTTTGAATTACTCTCAATTATTTTGAATAAAAATAAAAATTTATTCATAGCCGCCTAGTACTTGTAACTGATTATAAACACTAATTTTTCAATTGAATTTAATTCAACTATTCTGACTGAAAAATTCTCATTTGTAGCCGCCCAGTTATTCTACCATTTCAACTCCTCAGTGACTTTTTTTTTAAATCACATCAATTATTTCTCAAATAAAATGAAAATTCATTTATGGCCCCCAGTACTTCTTACTGCTCCTCGCTAGCGGTTTTTTAATTTAAAATTGCCTCAATTATACCAAATCGTAATCAAAACCTCAGTCATAGCTGCCTGGAGCCCCTGACTGACCGTCAATCCTTATTTTTTATTTTAAAATTATTTTAATTCATTTAAATAAAAAATGAAAAATTTATTCATGGCTGCTTAGTGCCTCTAACTTATATCATGACTAAGGATTTTTTGATTAAAAATTACTTCATTTGTTCTAAATGAAAATGAAAATTTATTCATAGCTACCCAGTTCCTGTAACTGACCCTGATAACAAAGTTTTCTATGGAAATTACTTTAATTAATCTAAATAGAAATAAAATTTTACTCATGGCCGCTCATGGCATCTACCTTACAACTACTATTGAATTTTTAATTAAAAATTACGTTAATTGTTCTAAATGAAAATAAAAATTTATTCACAGCTACGCAGTGCCTGTAACTGACCCTAATCACTAATTTTTTTATTAAAAAAATTTAATTTTTCTAATTGAAAATAAAAATTTAATTTTTCTAATTGAAAATAAAAATTTATTCATAGCTACTCAGTGCCTTTGACTTACCGTTGCTACTTATTTTTCATTTTTAAATTACTTCAATTATTTTGATTAAAAATAAAAATTTATTCATAGCCGCCCAGTACTTGTAATTGACCCTGATCACTAATTTTTCAATTGAATTCAATTCAATTATTCTGAATGAAAAAAATTTCATTTGTAGCCGCCCAGTTATTCCACCCAACCCTCGCGACTTATTTTTTTTTTTTTTTATAACTTCAATTATTTTAAATAAAAATTAGGAAAACGGTTGACCCCAAAGGCTATCCCTGCAACTTCCCGCTAATTCCGTTAATACCTGGCCACTTTTTTGAGCTCTTTCATTTAAATAAAAATAAAAATTCATTCATGGTCGCTGGTGCCTCTTAAACTGACTATCACTACTTTGATTTTAATTTGGCATTTACTTAATCATTCAAAACAAAAGAAAAAATTCATTCATAGCCGCCCAGTATTTTTATACTAGCACAGGAATTTTAATTGAAAATTACATAATTTAAAATTTTAAAATAAAATTATTCATAATGGCACAGTGCCTCTAACTCATCATTCACCTTAGGAAATTTCATTTCCTGTTGTCTTAATATATCTACAATGCTCAGTGCCTCTTATCACCTTTGTTATTGCTTTTCATAGGTATTTAAAAATTTTATTTATTGAATTAAAATTGTAAATTTTATAGTTTGCCCAGTGCCTCTACTTATATTCCACCTGTTTATTTAATTCAGAATTGAAATTACTGCACCCATTCTAATAAAATGAAATTATTTGTAGCTGTCCAGTCTCTACTGACACTTTGATAATTATTTTATTATGAAAGTACTATTATTTACTCAAAATAAAAAACAAAGAAGCATTCATAGCCGCCTAGTGCCTCCTGACTGACCCTTTGCCATTTATTTTTTCAATTAGAGAGTACTTAAAATCATTCTAAATAAAAATAAGGATTCAGTCATAACTGCCTCTAGTGCCTTTACTGACTCTCGCTAATTGCTTTTCAAAAAGTAAAAATTACGTTAAGTATTCGAAATAAAAATAAAATTATTCGGCCAGCCACCCGAGATTGCCTTTGACTTGAAGTCTAACTACTAAATTTTCAATTTAAAATAATCTAACCATTTCAATTAAATTAAATTAGAAATTCGTTGATAGCCGCCCATTGCAGCTTTAACTGACCATCTCCACTTATTTTTTTTGAAATTAAAAATTCTATTTTGGTACACACCGAAAAAATGAAAAATTCGAGTCCTAGCCTCGAGTAGCTTCTTACTTACCCCTCGCTGCGTATTTTCACATTAATAAGTTCTTTAATTCATTAAAAATAAAGAATAAAAAGAGATTCAATCATAACTTGCCAGTGCCTGTACTTGACACTTAACACTTATTTTCTATTAAAAATTACTTTATATTATTCTAAAATAAAAATAAAAAATTCATTCATAACCGCCTTTACAGTGCCTCTAACTGACCCTCGCTACTTATTCATCAATGAAAAATTATTCTTATTATTCTGAATAAAAATAAAAATGCATTTCTAGCCCCCAATTGCTTTCCTCACTGACCCCTCGCTTTTGTTTTTTTAATTCAAGAGAGGCGTAAGCACTTTAATTTTTCAAAGAATAATGAAATGAGGTCTGATTCATGGTTGCTCAGGGCCTCTGACTCATCACTCTGCTGCTTATTTTTTCAGTGTGGTTGCTCTTATTGTGTCGAATGGAAATAAAGATTGCATCCGTAGCCGCCCAGTGCCTCTACCCGGCACTTCAAGCCTACTCATTTTATAATTAAACATATTTAGAAATTATATAGTTGTTTGGGAGTAAAAGAATAATAGTATTCTTAATAAAAATGAGGGATTCACTTATAGCTTCTGCCCAGTGCCTCTTTCTTATCCTCACTACTTGCTTTTAATCA
>NW_025402776.1:0-1990 GCF_020080835.1 Cotesia glomerata
ACAATAATAATAATAATAATAATCAATAATAATAATAATAATAATAATAATAATAATAATAATAATAATAATTATTAATAATAATAATGAGTTGTTTATTTAGCAGTTTGCTACATCGTTTTTCAATTTAAACATTTTTTAAAAAATAGAAATAAAATATACATAAATAAATTTCTTTGGTACAATTTTCACAGACATATATCATTTTGTGCTTATATTACTCCTGATATGATTTTTAATAGTCTTTTAAACATTATAATTGAAGTTTGCCCACTGATAATTTTGGCAATTCATTAAACCATGCGAATCCACGATATGTGATTGATTTTTCCGCAGTCGCTGTTCGTGTATGCCTAATTACAAGTAAACTGTTGTTTCGTGTATAGTAATTATGCTTATGGTTAATGAATTCAATTTAATCCGATAAATAATTCGGTAATAGAGGTATTGACCATCTTGGTACGAACAAACAACAATTATAATGTATCTTTTGTTTAACTGACATCCAACCAAGCGCATCAAGCATCAGATTGATGTTAGTAAGCCTGTTAACTCCTAAAATTGCTCTCATTGCACGATTTTTGGAGTTTTTGTAATGTATTAAATATTAGATTGATCATAATTAAGCATCACAGTGCTACAGTATTCGTAATGCGGAAGTATTATCGATTTATAAATAATAGTTTTCGTAAAATTACCTAACTGTATCCCGCAGTCTACAGAGCAAATACACTTTTTTGCTATTTTATTCTGCAACATACGTTGCATTGTCTTTAAAATTCAAGTTATGATCAATAATGACTCCTAAATATTTTGTTTTACTAACATATTCCAAATTCAATGCCGTTGATTACAATATTAGATGCTTGGGGGATTTATCTTGATGCGCTTGTCATGGATGATCATATACACTGTTTTTTTACATTAATTTTCAGTTGATTTTCTTTTAACCATTTACTTAACATAATCCAAGAGCTGTATTTTAGTTTATTTTTAATATAATCACTACTCTTATGAGTAAACTGATAAAGCTAATTGCTATATCATCCGCAAATAAACGACATTTAAATGCCTAATTTTCTAAATAATTTCAATTATTTCATTTACGTATAAAATAAAAAGTAATGGGCCCAATTTCGAACCCTGTGGGACTCCATATTTTTATTTCGAACTCTTCTGAAACAACATTACCAAAATTTAACTTTTTGTTTTCTTCCAGATAAATAAGACCTCAACCAATTTAATACTGTTCCTGATATTCCATGTTTTTTGAATTTATGCAACAACAATTTTCTATTTATTGTGTCAAATGCTTTAGCGAAGCTTCAACAAATACTACTCCAGTTAAAAATATCATCTAAATTTTTACGCCATTCTATAAAACTATGTTTGCAATGCTGTTTCACAAGAGTAATTAACCCTAAAGCCAGACTGTTCATCGAAAAGGATGTGTCATTACTATTAACATAACTAAGCAGTTGCAATTTTTACCACTTCTTCAAGTATTTGCTCATAAACCGGCAAGACATTTATAGGTCTAATTTGCCCTTCTACTTTGGATACTGTCTTTTACTTTCTGTATAGGAGTAATTATGGAAGTTTTTCCAGTTATCCGGGACTAGCCCTAAATTTAATGAATTATTGATAATAAGTAAAATAATATCCTTTTCAGATTCCCAAACATATTTGATAGTCACAGCATTAATTTCTAGTTTTGTACCTTTGTTGTCATCGAGACCCTTAATGGATTTGTCTAATTGGAATGAAGTTACAGTTTCAAATTCATCCCACTTCACAGCAAAATTATCATTAAAGCTATTAAATAATAATAATAATAATAATAATAATAATAATAATAATAATAATAATAATAATAATAATAATAATAACAATAATATTAATATATCATTATTATTAATAATAATAATATTAATATTATTAATAATAATAATAATAATTATTATTATTATTATTATTATTATTATTATTA
>NW_025402777.1:0-1988 GCF_020080835.1 Cotesia glomerata
TGATAACCGCCTCGCTTCTGCTGGGCATGCAATAAAATTTTTATTGGTAGCGAAACCTAGACGAAAATTTTAACAAAATGATTTCAACAATCTTAACGAAATGATATCGCTTTTTATCTATGAAATAATTTCTTTTACAGCTCTGAATTTGTTTACAAATTACATAAATAAATATGTTATTATTTTTTTGTCTAAGCGCCAACTTCAATAACGTTACTGAGATTGGTAATTCAGATTATTATCTTATCTCAGCGCCATTTTGTTATAAAATATGAATATTAGTAATCAAGATTATGAAATTAATCGCATCTCGTGTAAAAAATCAGAAATTCCTGCGGTGAGTCTGTGGAATTCCTAAATAATTCACATTTATTGCAAAATAGGAATTCCGGATGAATTTTGGATAAAAACATGATAGGTGATTGCGTCATTATGGATATTAGAAACTTCAGTGCAAACGTAATATCACAAAAACAAATACAAATTTAAATGGTTCATCACGTATTGATTTCTTGGGAAAGTCTTACCAAGATCTGGTAAAAAACTGTATAAATAGCGGAATAACTAATTCATAGAGTAAACAAAAGTGAATTCATATGTTATTTTACATGAATTTATCAGGTTCTTACCCGATCAATACATATTGATGCCAGGAAATTTTTTTCAAAACAATCCATGAATTCGGTAGGAATTTTTGTAGACTTCGGGCAAAATTCCAGCTGATATCCGGCGGAAATTAATATGAATACTTGAAACATTATTCTTAAAATTGAACAATAAAAAAATTTTGGAAGTGTCTTTAGCTAATATTCCTATGGAACTCATACGGCCTTTTAGATAAATTTACTCGATTTTGACGTTTATTTATTTGTACACATGCCTTAATATTTCTCGGGAACACAAAAAAAATTCTACAAAGCTTTAGTAGACTTTCTGCTGACATCTGACAGAAATTCATGTTTCAACGAAATTGTACATCAAAGAAGAAAGCATAAAATTTCCATTTGATTTTCAGCATATATTCCCGTTAGAACTCATGCAGTCTGTGCTATCATTTAATTAGGTTTTTATTTTGATCAGACTACACTAATGCCCGGCAATTTTTTCCGGAACACTGAATAATCTCCGAAGGAATTCCTAATTTGGTCCGGTGCATTTCCTGCTGATATCTTGCGGAAATCCACAGAAACATTTAAGGAATTATTCTTAAAGCCAGACAATAGGAAAATTTTGCTTCAGTTTTTTAAAAACTTTCACTCAAATTTCATACGGTCTTTCACATGAATTTACCCTGTGCTGACTGTTATGAGTTCATCCGGGTGTCCTTAGATTTTTTCCAGACATATGGATTAATTACGGAGGAATTCCAGCGGAACTCAGCATGGAAATTTAAAGAATTATTCGTAAAACATAACAATATGAAAATTTTGCTAGAAGACTTCACTCAAATTCCATACAGTCTTTCACATAAATTAACCCTCTGTTGATTGTTAAAAGTTCATTTGGATGTCATTAGGTTAACCTGGTAAATTCATGTAAAATAACATATAAATTCACTTTTGTTTACTCTATGCATTAATTATTCTGCTATTGATACAATTTTTTACCAGATCTTGGTAAGACTTTCCCGAGAATTCAATACGTGATGAACCATTTAAATTTGTATCTGTATTTGTAATATTACGTTTGCACTGAAGTTTCTAATACCCATAATGATGAACAATCATCTATCATGTTTTCATCCAGAATTCATCTGGAATTCCTATCTGCAACAAATATGAATTCTTTAGGAATTCCGCAGACTCACCGCTGGAATTTATGATTTTTTTTACACGGATATTAATTGGGAATATGCAACAATGTTATTATATTAATTTGACTGAAAATTGATATCGATAAGATAATGAATAAATTTATTTGTGCTTATAAATATAAAAATGAATATTTTTAATCTTTGTTGTTAAGAAATTCATCACAAATTAAGTGGT
>NW_025402778.1:0-1988 GCF_020080835.1 Cotesia glomerata
AAAGAGTTTCCTTGTGAGTCGAATTTCTATCTTCAATATTTAATTTGTCACATAGCTTTGAAATTCAAATTTCCGGTTTTTTGCATTTTTTATCTAAACTGTGAGAGTTAGACAAAAATGTTAAATAGCAAATTTGTAGTACTTTTAATATTCTATAAAAAAGTTTACGTCAATTTTTTTATATCATCAATAACAACGGAATTACAGGCTCATATATATTTATTTTTTCAAATTTTCGCTTTTACGAACTGAAATATCGATAATTATACAAAAAATTTGATAAAAATTTGTTAACACATCAAACTTACAACAAAATTTGGTGAGTAAGATGTTTCGTAGTATCAAACCATAAAATTTACAGACTAAGTCAGACTTATTTTTATGATTTTTCAACTATTTTATAAAATATATTGATAAAGGACATAAAATGTCATTAAGATATCAAAAGCAAATACAATTCACAATTTAATTGCAATTATTTTTAGTTCAATAATTTTTAATGTTAGCTTAAAATATGAAAATATTTATATCTTCACTATCTATTTGTAATTTGAATTAAAATTTTTTGAGAACTTGCTTTTAGCGCCCTCTGTACATTTATCGATTTCTGCGCCATTGATCACTTACCGCTTGATTGATTCAATTAGTAGATTCTATTGTCTTTTGATTTAATTAGTCCTTAATTGCTTCAGTTTTTAGGTTAGTTTTTAGCTAGTTATTGCAACAATAGCAACGCTTACGGGGCATGCAGGTGTCGCACGCCTGGGCAATTCTCGTCATTAAGTCTTTCGTCTTCTCTACAGCATTGTGTGTGTGTGTGTGTGTGTGTGTGTGTTTTTGTGTTTTTTGTAGGGGAAGTCCTTTTACGGATTCCTAGGCAGTAGCTGTTTGGCCTGGATATGTGGCGACTCGACGCAGCGTCATACTAAAACTCGACGCTAACGCCCCTACCCACTAAACCCTAAACCCCTTTCCTCTTTCCTCTAATCCCTCATGGAAACCGCCGTTAGGCATTACTTCGTGGGGGGAGGATATAGCGACTGCTCTTCCTTCTGGTAACTAGGTATTATGTTACCTTTTTTCTAGTTATTGTCATTTGCTCTTTTTCTTTTGATGGAACGCAAGTCTATAAGGACTTCTGTTGCAAACGTGTTTGCGGCGTTCCAGGCAGCCTCTGATGACAGCATTGCTTCTACTATTGTCTCTGGTTGGATTTTTTTTTTCAGGATCATCTCCAGCTCATCGCGCTGTAGGTAAAATCGAGGGCACTCAAAGAAAACGTGCTCCGCGTCTTCATTGATTCCTGGGCAGGACGGGCACTCCGGTGAATCATCATGCTTGAAGCGGTGAAGATACGTCCGAAAACATCCATGTCCTGACAACAACTGCGTCAAATAGTAATTGACCTCGCCATGACTTCGGTTTAGCCAAACGTCAATCTTCGGTATGAGACGGTGTGTCCATCTCCCTGTTGTCGCGGCGTACCACTGCAATTGCCATCGTGCGATGCTGTTCTGCCGTTCTTCAGCTCTGAGTTCCTCGGCACTTTGTGTGGTTGTCCTCTTTCGTTGGTAAAGGTTCCGTCTTTCCTCAGCTAGAACTCTAAGCGGCAGAGTTCCGGAAATGACACACACTGCTTCCTCTGATATTGTTCGAAAGGCGCTTGCAACTCGTAGGGCACTCATACGATATATTGGTCCAGCTTTTCTCCATGAATCTTGGTAACCTCTAGTGCGTGTTAGCCTGGGGCAAATTGATATTCCGTAGGTGAGCACCGATGTGACTACTGATGACAATAGTAGCCTCCTGCTCTGCTTTGGGCCTCCGACGTTCGGCATCAATCGTGCGAGACTAGCTCTCACTACTGACGCTTTCGTACAGACGTGTTTAACTTGCTGCTTGAAGTTGAGTCGGGCATCAAGCATCACTCCCAGATATCGTATATGAGGTTGTGATGTGATTTTTCGGTCACCGACATTAATCTTAAT
>NW_025402779.1:0-1988 GCF_020080835.1 Cotesia glomerata
AAAAAATCAAAATAAATTTGAAAAAAAATTTGTAACCTCAAAAAACCGTTCTGCTTACGGTATATACACACTCGGTAATCTGGCTTGAGAACGGAACTTGGCGCCAGACTCTGTCGAGTCTGTTGATTTTTTCATTTTTCTATTTTATATCTTTTTGTTAAGAAAAAAAAAAATTTTTTTTTCCTTAATAGTCTTATGAGCGTGGACTTGGCTGTTGTTGTTATTATGATTACCAATATTATTTATTGTTATTATGATATTGTTGTTAGTAAATGACACAATGTATCAAACGCATAGTTATGTAACGTATTATCAAGAGATTAAGATTATTTAAAACCCGCCGAATTGAATGACAGTGCCATCTACAGGCAACAACCATGAGATTATAGAATGTACACTATCTTCAATGAAAATTCCCCAGACACTGAATAGCTGGTTTATCCCAAGAAAGTAGAACTTGAACAACGTTTAGTCTGTTGTGTATTTAGACTGGTTTATAAATATTATGTAAGAAATATCATCGTTTCAAACTTCGCTCAATTAACAAGTAGTTCCACCTACAGGCAACAATCATCAAGACGTTTGTAGTATCTGTACAATGCTCGAACAGAATTACTCAGATCTTGATAAGCTGACTTCCGAAGAAAGCAAAATCAAACAATTCTAGCTCTTTTAAGGGCCAAGTTTTTTTTCAAAATCAAGATAAATTTTTATCCAGGATAAAATTATGATGCCAGTATATTTATATATATGAAATATATAGATATATTTTATCATTAGATAAAATTATATCCTAGATTGAAAAACTGGCCCTTAAATATTGACTCTAGTTAATAAATACAACTAAATGAAAAGCAAAGTATATTTAAGAAAAATACGAATGGAAAGAGTTATTTAATAATTAATTCTTAGGGATTTTATATTAAAAAAAATATTTTAACAATTTTTGTTTTTAATTAAATTTTTAATTCAAAGAGTGTATTTTTCTTGCGGAAATTGAATGTTTATAAAGTTTTAATATAAATCATTTGAAGTATCACTTTTCGTACAATATCTAGCAGCATTGATAAAATTTTATATCAATAAGCCGCGAATACTTTTTAGCTCAGATTGATAAACTAAATGATCAGTTGTAAGCTTTTAATTTCACATAAGGTAAAGTACCCAGTAGTTGAACAGGTTTCAAAGTAAAACGTATTTGACCCTATTTTTTATATATAATGATGTAATTATTAGTTCAAATTAGTGATTTTTATGAAAATATAAACAATTTTGAATTGATTTAAGCGCAAAAAAACGCAGACAATTGAATATTTATTTTTTGACAACGTTTTTAAGATAGGCTATGAAAGGAGTAGTAGTTGAACAATCAATTCTGACGAGCCGCAGTAGTTGAACGAATAAAATATATGGCAATGGGCACACCAAAAATTTTCAATGTTTTATTGAAATATCATAGGAATCATAACATATTATTAAATAATATTAAAAATAATACTGTAAATACTTAATATGATAATTTAAAAATGAGAAACATTTGTATTTAATTTTTATAATTGTATTTTTTATTATTATGAACTACAAACAACACAAAAAATGAACTGTTAACTGAATTGAAAATCATAAATACTTTTATTTATATATTATAAATATAATTTTTGTATGATAAGGACAGAACAATAATTTAAACATTTAAATCTAAATAGTTTCTTGTTTAATTTTTAAAGTTTTTTGTAGAGTTGTTAACTCGTGAAATTTTATGGATTTTTCTAATTCTTGTAGCTGGGATTCAAGTAATTTTAACTTTTTTTGCGACGAAATGTCATTATTATCTTTCAAAATTTTTTTAACAGTTTTAATCTCTGACATCAAATTTTTTTTCTCTTGCAGCAATTTTTTTTTTTGTTTCATTGAATTGTTTTTTCACCGTTAGCTCTTTTTCTTATAAAATTTTCTTTAATGCAAGTTAAGCTTTTTCTCCCTTTTTT
>NW_025402780.1:0-1987 GCF_020080835.1 Cotesia glomerata
ATATATAAACTTTTGAACCATATGCATTTTCTGAATCCGCTTGACGAGCTGAGTCGAAATACAGCTAAATTTTTCAAAAGTTCCGTCATGAGGACCAAAGCAATAGTTAGATTTCTATGAAATCTACTAAAAAAGCGTGTAAAAAAGTTCATTTTCAAGAATTTTTAACATCCCGCTAAAAAAATAGATTTTCAAAAATCGGGAAGTTATTGTTTTTACCCCGTTTTGCAAAAATCGAGTTTTTATCAGATCTCGACGTTTGAAGGTCATAGGAAGCTTCCCTGACTACTCCCGCGAGGTTGTCACTGTGTCTGTATGTGTGTGTGTGTGTGTGTGTGGTGTGAGTTTTTTTTTTTTTTTCTTTTTCATAGAGGAGGTCAAATACATTTACGTATTCCAGGACGAGATGTTTGTCCTGGGTATGTCGGACTCGGAAGTCAATATTATTGACAACAAAACCGACTAAACATCCTCCTTTCTCTTTCCCCATAGATGTTACGGAGAAGACTGGATCGGGACCGCGTTAGCATTACTTCAATCCAGTCCGTGTTGCGTCTAGCGGTGGTTGCTCCTAGTTACTAGTCTTTCTCTGCGATTTTTCCCTTTAAAAGACGCTGCACATAGGCTGCGACAGCTGACCAGTTATCTTCTTTTTTGATCATGCAGGTTACTAAGCTCTCAGGGGAGAGCGTGGTGCCAATAGTTTTATCAGTACTGCTTTTGTAGTCCTTCCACCGGTCACACTCGAAGAACGTGTGCTCAACGTTGTCAATTGTGTCTGGGCAGTATTTGCACGTTGGTGTGCTGTGCAGTCCCATCTTAAAAAGATAGGCATTGAACTGCCCATGTCCCGTCAATAGCTGAGTCAAGAAAAACTCCGTTTCTCCGTATTCCGAGAAAGCCAGACATTGATGTTTGGAATCAGGCGTGCCGTCCATCTGCCCATCTCTCCCGATGTCCATCGGTTCTGCCACTCTTGTTGCGTTTCCACCTTTATCCTCGTTCTTACGTCCTTCATGTTTCCATCACTGTTTTTAGCGTCATAGAGTTTCGCTCTCTCAAACGCGAATAGTTCGATGGGTGCGGCTCCCGCAATGACCAATATAGCCGCCTCGGAAACCGTTCGATAGGCGAAGGCAACCCTTAGAGCGCCTCGCCGCTGCACTGCCGCTATTTTTCATCGGTAGGTCTTCTGTTTCAATATGCCTGCCCTTATTTCTGCTCCATAAAGCAGTACCGAGTGGACTACTTATAGAAGAACTCTTCTCTTTTTGGTTTTTGGTCCCATAGTGTTGGTAATGATTCTTGCTAGACTAGACACCGTCTTGCTGGCTTTCTTGCATGCACTGTCAAGGTTTTTGCGGAAAGATAGTTTCTCGTCTATCATTACTCCTAGATAGCGCAGGGCCCTTGTTGACGTCAGTGTTGTTCCTTCCATGTCCACAGCGAATGATTTTGGGAACCATTTTTGACGTGTCAGAATAACAGACAACGTTCAAAAAGCTGACAGTGTCAAATCGGCGGAATTTGAAAATTTTTTGCTCAAAATTTAGTGCTCATTTAGTGCAATTTTGGTGCTGAAATCGCGAATTTAATGCTGTTTAGAATAAAAGAAAAATCTATTTAATGGTAGCTTTTGATAAAGCTATCATTGTAACGGTCAATTATGATAGTAGATCTATGCTAGTATTCTCAACAATGATATTAGCAATTAGTGCTCAAAAAGTGCGTTCATGATCGACAATGAAATTATATTGCCTGTAGATGAGATATCTAGAACAAATATTATTTGATTTTAGTAAATAGCAATGCTGAAAAAACAATAACTGACCATGAAAATATCGAATAAGATAAATTATCATGGTTAACGAAATTTAAAAACAAAAAGAAAATTAAGTGCTCATTAAGTGCTAGACATAGGAACAATAAAACATCAATAATGGAATTGTTTATATACTTTTATAATACCAACAATGCTAACCTGACA
>NW_025402781.1:0-1987 GCF_020080835.1 Cotesia glomerata
AGTAAGGGGTCGAGTTCAAAGATGGTCAATTTGGCATGGAATGCCGTATGCATTATATGTACTCAATGGCGTATATCAGCCCCTTATGTGTATATGCGTACATCAGCTGTCACAAACCGTTCTTATTTAAAACGTTTTAGTACAGATATATGCATAAATTAATACGTAAATACTTATAAATACATGAAAAATACACTTATTTGACATATATATATATATATATATATATATATAACACTATATATATACTACATATATATATATATATATATATATATATATATATATATTAAGAATTTATTCCTGGAAAATTATTTTTCATTATATTTTTTAAGTTATTTTGTGTAAATAGTTTTGGGGTATAGTGGGGTGTATATATATTTACACGTGTTGACTCAAATATAAATTTCTCAATTCCTGTTTATACATTCGTGTTAATAATTTCATCATTATATTTTCTTAATCCTGGTAAGTAAATGATAATTATTGTAGGTTGCTTTATCGAGAGTTACTACGATTGAAAAATTATATATCGTTACAAAAAATAATACGGCTACTTTTAATCATGGGCGAACAGAGCCAGCTGCACTTCGTCCGTTAAAACTTGAGCTTCAAAGACTGTCATTAAACCCATTAGTGACATTAGAATCACAATTACTTGAATTTATCACTAAAAAGCCTGGTTTGTCAATTTATAGTTTGAATATTCAAAGTTTACAAGCCCATAACAATGACATTATCGACAAAGTAGCTGCTAATTCAAATATTCTACTTTTGTCTGAAACGTGGACTCATAATGATGAAGACATTTCCATTCCTAATTTTAATTGTGTAGTTAAATATAAACGCCCTAATATAAGATCTGGAGGTGGAGCTATTTATCAAAATGATAACGATACAACACACATTGTAACACCATCAATGGACATTTCAGTACATAATATACAGGCACTTGGAGTACAACTCAGTGCTGTAGGAGAAATCTGTGCCGCTGAATGTACAACGGAAAATGGCCAGTCAATTTTACTAGTATCAATTTATATATCACCGAATAAGTATATCACAGACATAATAAAATTTATTCATCGTGCACTACTACCATTTTCGGCTGCTGTTGCGGAAGAACTTAATCAAGACTTAGAAAAAAAACCTATAATCCTTAGTGGAGATTTTAACGTAAATTTTTCATCGGAGTCATCGGCCGTTTTGGTTGATTTTTTAAAGACCAAATTTGATTTAGCGATAAATAATAATCCAAATGAACCAACGACAAAACATGGGACAACAATAGATGCGGTTTTTCGAGATACTTAAATAGAATACAGACAAAAATATTTATTTCACATTTTAGCTATCACAAGCCGCTGATAACATTTGTTGATAATTCAAGTAATAATAAAGAATAAATAAGATGATAATTCTAAAAAATAAAAAGGAAAAATAAAACTTACATTTGTTGTAAACATAATATTCTTAGAAATAAATTCATTTAAATTTTAATTAAAAATGTGTAATTGTTTTAATTTTTAGAAACCGAATAATTAATCCAATAAATTTATTTTGTTTGAGAATAAATGAAATGCTATAGTATATATTTATATATATTGATTTGTTTATTTATTTAAAAGCGGCTTAAAAAGTTTCACTTCTATTGTGACCTTATGTCCGCCATTTTTTATAGAGGGGTCAAATACATTTACGTATACCAGGACGAAATGTTTGTCTGGGTATGCCGGACTCGGAAGTCAATATTAGTTGACAACAATGCCGATCAAACATCCTCTCTCTTTCCCCATAGATGTTACGGGGAAGACTGGATCGGGACCGCGTTAGCATTACTTTCAATCCAGTCCGTGTTGCGTCTCACGACGGTTTGCTTCCTGGTTGCTGAGTGCTTTTTCTGCGATTTTTTCCTTTAAAAGACGCTGCGCATAGGCTGCGACAGCTGACCAGTTATCTTCCGACACGAGGTGTGTTTTTTTGTTTT
>NW_025402782.1:0-1986 GCF_020080835.1 Cotesia glomerata
TTATATATTAGATATATTGAAACACTAAATTTTATGCTTAATTTAAAAATTTAATTATTTAGACCATTAAACCTCACGGATAAGAAATAATCGCCTCAAACTTCTAAAAATTAGGATTCGCTGCTCTGGGATATTCCGCTCCCGTGAACCAATATGTGTCTTTGTCTTCGATGATTTTATTAGTTTGAGACAGAAGTTCTCACGCGTGCCAGTTGATTGAGTCATATAACCTGCATTAAAATGTAAGTTTCAACGTTCTGTTGAACCAACCGAAACTAGACAATTTCAGACCAATGGGAAACTCCTTTACAGGTATCAATTATTTCCCGGTGGAGAAGTAGCAGACGATTTTCTCTTTCTTTCGTCCGCGAGGTGAAGTTAACAGCAGCTTTATTTTCAATCCTATCAATTGTTTTGTTTATTTTGTACTTTTATAATTGTTATTCTAATCATTAACTGTATTGACATACTATAATTCTGTTAGAAAACTTGTCACTTTTGGATGAATAATGTTTGGTAAAAACAAACTATTACTTTCTATTTTATTATAAGTTTCATAATAAATGGTATTTTCAAGCTGTTCGTCTAAAACTATTCAGTTCTGGTTGGCCCAGAGATTGAAATCAGTGAGTTTAATGCAACTTATATGAAAATATAGTGTGACGCTGGATGAGACACGATTTCAGAAAAGTGATGCCTGCTCGCTTCGGGCAGGCAACTTCACTCTGGTCTGAAATCGTTTTGTTTCATCCCTAGTCACACAATATACTATTACTTATTTACAAATTTTTGTCTCGCAACGATGACCTTTCGTCTTTGATTGATCCTTTGGCAGGTTGTAGATAAGATAGTCGTAGTAAATAGATAGGTGAATAGTGGTAGTTTAGTAATAGTGTATAGTGGTGATAACAATAAACTTTATTGGCCAACAAAATAAGCACTTTTTAATATAAACTTGTGTAGATCAGTTACGTAATTTAACAAAATATTTATAGGGATAGAATAATTAAACTTAGTGTTATAACACTGAACAATAGTAATAAACGTGGTGAATAATCACCTACGTAAAAAATAATAAAATTAATAGAAGTAATATAAAATATTTCTGATTAGCTAGTATTAAACTATTAATAGAATTTTAGTAGGTTTTAGTAGTAAGTTGTATAAATTTTGGTGTGAGTAATCCCTATGGATTCGTGATCACGGTAAAATGATCGTGAAACGACGGTGAATGTACCATAAATTCACAGCGTTGACAAATGATCGTCGAATGACCGTCACTTGACTATCAAACGGCCGGTCATTTTGGACAGTGAATGACGAGTATCACAGTGAAAAGTTTTTCACTGTTACTTTATGATTTTTATTCTGTATAGTTATCATACTTGCAACATAGACACGCGTGGACCCCAGGAACCAACACTATATCCAGATTTTGAGTTACTCATTATATGATATTATTGAAGGTGTTTGAAAGTTAAGTTAATTTTGTTTAAAGTATGTTTTATTATTTTTGCTATTTGTGTGATGCACCCGGCGAATTGTGGTCTTCTGCCGGCTGAGCCGGCACGAGAGGGCATTAAAGAGCCGAAATTTTATTGTTTATTTATATCTTTGTCATTTTTAATGGTTTTAATTAAAGACCATATATTGGTATAAACCGATATGGAATTCGGAATTTTGCCGATAAAAATCCGATGAAGGAAGATTATTTTGCCTCGGGCGTTGTTTTTTTGGGCACAACGAGGATTGTTTATTATAATTATTGTTAAGTAATGATTATTTATCAGTTTCAATTTTGGTATGTGCTAAATGTCCGCCCGGATAGGCTCGAATTTTTGGAGAATCCAAAAATCATAAGAAGTGGCCTGGAGAACGCTGTGTAGAATTATTTTAGTGCGCCGTGAGAACAGCTGTAAGAACGCCCAAAAATTATTCCTAAGTAAGTCCCAGGCAAAATCTCGGCGGAAACGTATTCTGTTGAAA
>NW_025402783.1:0-1986 GCF_020080835.1 Cotesia glomerata
CTTTCAAGTATAACGTCGTAAGGTTTGCATACAACTATCGCAGTAGGATCATGAGTGTTGTATAATATTCATTAGTAATTTGTTTATGGACTGGATCGCCTATACTAAAAAATAAAAAAATTATTAATATTATTAAAATTAATAATATTAATTTGAAAATAAATTTTTTTTTTTCAATGACCAATTTTCATATGTAATTTCTAAAAATTTTATGTACGTCTCTGGAAAAATATAAGTAATCCTCAGATTCGGTAGAATCTGGCACCAAGGTCCGTTCAAAAATCCCGTTGTAAACGGAGCGCCAGACTACCGAATGTGTTTACCGTAAGCAGAACGGTTTTGTGAGGTTTGAAAATTATTAAACCACCTTAACTGACTGTTTGATGCAATTGATAATAAATATGTATTCTATATGATGTGAATTGCTAATTTAATTAATTTATAGTCCACTAGTCATGATTTTTTTAATTAAAATTCGATAAATTCACTAGCAGAAACTATAGCAACGCCGTTTTTTAGATCCTGGATATTTTTTGATGAGAAAAGAGCAGGTTTTACTATAGCACGCAATTAACTATAGCACGCGAACGTACTATGTAGAACGGGATTAATTATAGATAGATACAATACGGCTGTATCATACTATAGAACGTAATAACGTATACAGAAATTTATTATTATTAATAATTAATACAGAAATTTATTATTATTTTAATAATTAATATAATATGATAGTAATATACAGGAACATAATATAATAATAAAATAATAACAATAACTCTGTTACTAAACGAAATCGGACATATACAAATATACTATGGCTGCATTCACGTTGGACGCTTTGAACGCTTTCAGCACCACTTCATATAGCACATTATACGGTGATCGATATCTATATACATGTGCTTACAGCGCGAAAGTGTCCAACGCGAACGCACCCTACAACAGGCCTGTATATCTACAGATTCGGTAGAATCTGGCGCCAAGTTCCGTTCAAAAATCCCGTTGCAAACGAAACGCCAGACTACCGAATGTGTTTACAGTAAGCAGAACGGTTTTTTGAGGTTGTATAATTTTATTTAATTATACGGTACTTTTTTTCACTAATTTGTATATTATAACAGTGGGTCATAATTAATTTTACTGTATTAATTAATTTATATTCACTTATAACAATTTATTTACTTGAAATTATTAAATTTTATCAGCACATACTATAGCGCGCTCACATTTTTCGATCCTGACTTTTTTTTGATGGAGAAAAGTCAGCGCCACAGACTAGATAAAATAAAAATGTGTAGTAATCCTCCTATAGATACGCAACTACAGTTAAAAAAAGTATTGACAGCTTACATTTACGGCCGCCAGGGCGCACTGGAATTATATCTACATAAACTGTAGCTTCAAGGGGATAGTTTGCGGTAAAAAATGCAGCCAACACGAGATTTAAGTTAGTACCGTAGAAAAGTAAACTCCAATCTTAAAGGTGCTCACACACATGTTAATAAACTAAGGTAAATTGCTTGCAGTTATCCTTTTATTTATTTACTTTGAGATCACTGCGAGAAAGTATTGTTGTATATAATTCTATATAATAAACTAACGATGTGGCTAAGGTACAGCAAGCAAACGATACGACTCCGTACACAAACAGCACCGTATATATACGGAGTGTTACAAATCCCGGGAAATTCAAATTTTATACGTAATACACGCTTGTAGAATGGCACATGTACGAAGTCGTACACATACTACAGAATAAATGAAGTAAATAATAATAATTATAATAATAATAATAATAATAATAATAGTTAAAAATGGAAATAATTATAATGTTAATAATAAATTGATAAATATAATAGCAACGATATTTATTATTATTATAATTATTATTATTATAATAATTATTATTATTATTATTATGCTGCCTTTGTACAGAGTGTACACGTATTTTTTGTGCTCTTAGTTTTTTCAAAAGTGTATAAG
>NW_025402784.1:0-1986 GCF_020080835.1 Cotesia glomerata
CTTTTTGAGCTCGAAGAGCTCAAAAAAGCGGCCAGGTATTAACGGAATTAGCGGGAAGTTGCAGAGATGGCCTTTAGGGTCAACCGTTTTCCTAATTTTTTTTTATCAGGGTTATTTTTCGCTTCCACGCTTTCGTGTGCAACAAGTCGCCATTAGGTTTTCTTTACTTTCGCTTTTTGTTAATATTTCGCTTTTCGCTTATTTAATACTTTAATTAGCCTAAATTAATTGTTATTAATCTACTTTAGTTTGTTACAGATAAATTGTGTTATTTGTGCAATTAATTCACCGCTTTTCCAGTGCCGGCATTGTTTTCCACCACGTGTGTCAATCGGTTTCGCTTTATTATTCACGCAATGCTTTATTTATCCGCTTTTATTAAAATAATCCGCGAACTAACATATTAAATATAACTTGTATTTAGTGTAAATAAATTTCTAGTTCACATTGTTAATCATATTTCTGCGTTTCAATTGAGATATCCAGACCAAAACCTGATCCTTAAATTTCCCGCAATTACATCATTTTACTGAGTGTGTGAGTGATTATTGTGTTAAATTTTTTATAGTTAATAAATGTTGGCCATATTGTTAATTAACTATTTATTTATTTCACAGCACTTAACTCCACTCTCTCCAACCCTAAGATAAGCTCTCTGCTCTCGACCGGTTCCAGGAAACGCGATAATAAACCGGCTGGCGCCCTTTAGTTAATTTGGTTTGAGTTCATTTGTCTTATTTTTTAATTATTTCATGAAGCCAATTGGACAGCAAATAAAAACTGTTACACCATTTAAAAGTTATTCGAGTAAGAAAGTGAAGAAATATGAATTTTTATAATTTTCATGATTTTGAAATCCTGGCATTTCTAAATTACTTGACCGATTAAGTTCATCTTCGAACTTGACTTCGGTATTTATCTGGAGAATAAGTATGTTGAGTTTGGTAAAGATCCGTTGTAAATTGGCGACGCTATTGTCGTGACAAGCCACGTTAATCGTATATATAGACAGGGTGTACTAAAAGTAACGGACGCCATTGTAGCATCTGATGAAAAAAATAATTCTGAGACGAAAAGTCCTTAACCATTTTTTAATTAACCGCATAGATAATTAATGATTAATTTAAAAAAATGTCTCTTTAATTGTTAGAGAGAGACCGCCAGTGTCCAGTAGAGTATGTGCACAACAAAGACACAACTAATTGTATGGCTAACTAGCTTCTATAGCTAACGTAGTTACACACATTTACTTATACATTCACACGTGCAAGCTTCTTCGTTTGGAACGCACTTGACTGTACACTAGTACTCTCTCTCTAATGCATAAAAGGACGTTATTTTAATTAATAATTAATTATCTATGCGTCTGATTAAAAAATGGCTAAGGACTTTTCGTCTCAGAATTATTTTGTTTATCAGATGCTACAGTGGCGTCCGTTACTTCTGGGACACTCTGTATAGATATATATATATATATATATATATATATATATACTAGCTGACCCGGCAAACGTTATTTTGCCATGTGAATAATTTCTAGAGAATTTCTAGTGTAGAAAAAAAATTACTAACTTATTGGATGTGTATAAGGATGTGGAATATGAGTGAAAAAGGCCTGGAGCGCTGTGAACGATTAGGTAATGTTGTTTAAAAATAACAAAACACCAAACATTAATTGTTTTAATTTATTAAAAGTAATAATTATTTATATAATTAATTAACTACATAATATTAATCTCTTAATGCTGCAGCGTAAACAATATTTTTTGTTAGCCCGTCTTTAGCTAATACAAACAAACTTGATGGTTTACCCACTCGAGAGCATGCAACGTATAATTGTCCGTGTGAAAAACATGGTGTGCTCAAATCTAAGCCACAAACAGACATTGTTTGGCCTTGGGATTTATTAATAGTCATTGCAAATGCCAATCTAATCAGAAATCGAATACGCTTAAATTAAATTGGCGTTGATTTAATCAGCGTATG
>NW_025402785.1:0-1984 GCF_020080835.1 Cotesia glomerata
GGGTGCCACAACTTAGTCCTAACAGAGACTATACAAAACGTAATGTTTTTAGCAAGGTGCAATATCCCAAACGTCTGATGTCGAGATAAGCACATGTAAGAAATGTGACACTTGCCGAAAATTAGTTTTCATAAATGTTACTTAATCCTAAAATATATATGCTAGAAATGTGATGTCTAAAGAACGTTCATGTTAAGAAACGTTATACTTCAAAAATGTGAAGCTTCTAAAAGCGATAGCATCACAAGTGTGACATTTGTAAATCGTTCTAAGGTTCTAAACGTGATGTTTCCCTACGTCATACGTTTAAAAAATTCAGCCGCGTTACCGACTGCAAAACAAGTCCAAATTCAATCGATATTATAGATTTCTTATGATACTATACCTGGAAATTTTCGTCTATAAAATCACACACTGTCCATATGTACAAACGTCATAGAATTTTATTTGACAAAAATTCAAGTCAGAATGATATTGATGAGCAAACTTAAATCCTCTTTTGAGTTGTGAGGAACAATGACATTGAAGTTAGCAGTCACCCGACAATTAAAAAGTTTTTAACAAACAAATTTGTTACAAGAATTATTTAAAAATTACATTTTAATTTTTTTTTAAATGTCTAGATGTCAATTTTTTCTAATTTTTTTTGCCATAATTTATTTGTTACAAAAATTTAAAAAGTATTAAATGTCAGCTAATTTAATTTTCATGTGAGAACTAATAGTTTTGAAAGTCACTGGGATGTTGATTGTAGCATAGAGAACACACTTAATCAATTAAAAGTTTCAATAATTTCGAAAAAACCAACCAATACAACAGCGAATTTAATAAAAAGATAGGAGAATGTAATTTTTATTTAAAGATATATATACATACTTATATAAACTTTTAAGACATATGTATTATTTTCTAAATTAGTTGACGAGCTGGAGTCAAAATATATCCAAATTTTTTCAAAAGTTTCGTCATGAGGACCAATGCAACAGTTAAGATTTTCCTTGCAGTTCTCTACTATTCAAACACTACATCAATTTCATATGAAAAACTTCCATTGCATAATAGTATTCTGGTGGCTGTAGAAGTACGCCTGGAAAAATAAGTTTAACACTTTTTCGTTAATGCTATTTCTATTATCAATTTTGTAGTTTTACATGGTGATATTAATGCTATCCGAATTTATGTATACACCATCTTTTTATCTTCTTATTTTATTTCACAGAACATAACATTTTTGGTAGCTTCGATTATTCGTTATGGTACAAATCTTTCAAATATTATCTACAAAATTTAAACAATCTGTCTATCAGATCTCGATTAGATCCTTTTGAAAGAATGGACTACTATATCGCGTTACTAATGCCGGAAGGTCGCATCTCAAAATCTACGCCCTTCTGGCCCTGCAGAGACAAAGGGCGTAACAAAACATTTTTTTACTCCAATTAGCCTAAAAAATATTTATAACATGTAGATCTGTAAGGAAAGTGAATAAAAATTGTTTTTTGTATACGCCATAACAGCTTTAAGACAAAAAAATTCTTAGGATCTTTTACAAATTATATTTGAGATAAGAGTCGAATTTTCCGTCAGTAAGCTGTTCATTCTTCTCGAGATGTTTTCATCGCCGATCTCCATGGCTCCAACGTCCGGCAAAACCGGTCCCTGGTATATTCTTTCTTCAGGTGCCTGTTGTGGTTATTATATCTCATGCTCGTCGAGATGATTCTTCATCGATTCTCTTCAGTTTTGATCGCGCCAAAACGGCTTACAGTAAATTTATACAAATTTCTAGGTGGCCTGAATGTGGACTCCTGATTTTCCTGTGATTGTTGGCACCTGGCGATCTCTTAACCAGCACTTTTACTCCTGTAATTTGCCAAATCGGCTTCTAAATATCCTGACGATCCGTGCTGGCGCATGTTTTAGCTCCTTACCCCATTTGGACAAACTGCATTGATTTCGAAACAGTAATTACTGTTACGTCCGA
>NW_025402786.1:0-10414 GCF_020080835.1 Cotesia glomerata
TTATCGATTTTTTTTTCAGCTCAGTGGAAAAGGGATCATACGCGTGGAAACTGGTCTCAGAGATAATTTAATTTGGATGATAATTAAAACGAATTTAAGCTGATTGATGAGTTTGAGAGATTAATCACGAGTTATCATTTATATTTTTGTTGTTTGATGAGTTGATGTTGGGGGAAGTATTTTAATTAATTATATTAATATACTCATTAACTATTGCTGTATTATTACTGTTAATTTACAAAATGGAAAGAAAAATTTAAATTTTATGATTAGCTAAAAATAAATAAATACTTTGGAATAAAATATTTATTTTTGAAAATATATTTACCTAGGATTTAATTAATTAATTAATTACTTAACTTAAAAAAATATTCTTTATTAGAGAAATAATTAATAATTAACAATAAAAATGTTTTTTAGAAAAAAAATTTATTGAGAACGATATGTCATTGAACAAAACTTTACGTAATTTTATAAAATTACATTCGTGCCACTTTTTTTTTAGCTGCACTGGTATTGCATTTCACTATAACTCTAATTTTAAAATTTTTGTCATTGAACTTGTTAAGCTTAGCTAAATCGAACATAGTTGCTTAGCGAAATAATCTCTCAACTGTAGCTGATGAAGCTAAGAGAGTATTAAATTTGAAAAACAATTTTTTTATTACAGGATTCGCGCCTAATAATTGTAAATAAATCCTGCTGTTATTTTTAAATTCGTGATAGATTATTCGACTAGAAATTTAGTGAAATTTTTAACATTACATATTTCGAAAATTAACAGTGAATTTGACATTGGTTTAAATTTATTAAAATAATTAACCATATTTTGTGGAATAATTGAAAATTATTAAAATTACAAATGATTTCCTGTAGCTGAAATAAAAGATGCAATAATATTAAGAGATCATTCTGGTTTCGACGCTCGGAAAAAAGCAAATATTAATTATTTTTTTACACAGTAACTATTATAGATATTGATAGAATTTTTGTTCAGCTCAACACATATACATTCTCGAATAACATGAAAAATATCTAACTTTATTTTTTTTCATATTTTTTTCTATGAATAAACAGCGGGTGAACGGAGCTTCTCCAAAAGTTGGTATGTCACCGACGTAAATGATAACTTGACAACGGCTCCTTCAATATTCAAGTAACTATGGCAGGAACTACGGAAATGAATATTTATTGATGAAAAAAAATAGCTGAGATTAAAAAAAAAATTTTTAAATGAGCTTTTTTTCCAGTTTTTAGTCCTAAAAAAATAGTAAAAATCAAGATTTTGATTTGGTTGTATTTCGTGCCATAGCTACTGCTACGTAGAATGTGTGGTTTGAATTTCATTAAGATCGGGTTAGTGGTTCCGGAGCTATCATTTACGTAAGCCATCAGAAAAACATAGTTCTGAGATAAACGCGCTTAAAGTTTTTTCAATAAAAGAAAAAAAATCTTACCTAAAGTCAATCAGCGATGCCAGCACCATACAAAATCTCTTCAGCCTATTTGAAAATTTGATTTTCTTTCATTCAATAATCTATATTATTATAAGAGATTCCTATCTATATAGTCACTTATCACGATATTTCGGGAACCATCAGACTTAGAAACTTGAAATTTGGTAGGAATATTACTTTTGCCATGTAGAGGTCAGCTAAGAACGGATTTTAAGAAATTCCTCCCCCAAAGGGGTTTGCGGGGGCGTTAACAATGAAAAATTCCCGTTTTTAAACTATAGCTCCTATCGACTCCAAATTTGGTAGGAATCTTCTGTCAGAGATGTAGAAATAGTATCCCATGAAAAATTTTCTGATCAGACTATATCAGGCTTGATATAAACCGTCCATATCAGGCCTGATATGGAAATTGGCCATATCAGACTATATTCCTTGATATAAGCCTTGATATATGCCTTGATATAAGTATATCAGACTATGTACCCGCCCCGGTAAAAAAAATTATGTATCATTATATTACATAACAATGAAAATTTTCAATTTCCAAGCTATAGCTCTTATAGGTTCCAAATTTGGTAAGAATCTGCTATATGTCCGGTAGAAATGATCTAAGAGTGGATTTTATGACAACTTACTCCAAATATGGATTAAGGGGTGGGTGTTAACAAAAAAAAATGTTGATTTTCAAAATATAGCTCCTACATGCTTCAAATTGAGTAAGAGTCTCCTATATGTGATATAGAAATGATCTAAGAGCGGATTTTACAACGAATCACCTCCAATGAGGATCGCGGGCTGGGTGTTAACAATAAAAAATCTTAATTTCCAAAATATAGCTTCTAAAAGCTGTAAATTTGGTAGGAATCTTTTATTTGTCATGTAGAGATCATCTCAAAACAGATTTCCAAAAATTATACTTCCGATAGGGATTGCGGGGGTAGGTGTTAAAATATTAAATTTCTATTTCCAAACTGTAATTTCTACAGACTTCGAATTTGGTATGAACTTTTGTTGGAACCTTTTATTTATAATGTAGAAATCATCTCGAATAGGATCTTACGAAATTCCTCCCCTACATAGAAGTGCGGGAGTGATGATTGTCAAAAAATTCATATTGTTCCTACAGATATAAAATTTGATAGAATCTCAAAAGAAACAGGAAATCACAGGGATGGCTTCCAAGATCAACTGATTTAAATATTTTTCTTTCTTAATAATTATATTTTCTTATAACAATCATCTCTTTGGCAGCGGCTAAAAAGTCATTATAAGGTTTCCAAAATTTTACTTTATATGTAGCTATTCAGTCAACGGACTAAGAGATTAACATATATTTTATTTTTACTGATCACTAACCGATGAATTGTACTTATTACGGAGAAAATTTTAATTAACAGCAAAATTCACTGGACTTTGACCTAGGCAGATTTCGACTTCACTTATAAGACCTACAATAACTTTAACTGAAACTTTCAATGCTCATTTCAAATTTTTTTCTTTGTGTCAATTGTTATTCATTTTTGAAGAAAGCCACAGGAACGTTATATTAATTGCACATTGAAAGTTACAATAAATATTAGCTAGAAGGATCACGTAGATAAAGGTAAATGCCAATTCGATGAAATTTGGAATCTCTGTAAGTCAATATAATACTCCAATCAAATTTCAAGTTTAAATCTACAAATACAATTCTATAAACGCCCAGCAAAGCGGGCGGGTAACAGCTAGTCCATATAAACTTCGTAAAATTATATAGTTACAGTGGTCTGATCACTTAAAAATTTTAACACAATACTTGTAGATAAATGTACTTTCCAAAAATGGAAAAAAAATTAGTTTTATAAAAGTTTCAAACTAGAATGATCCCTTAACTCATCAATCGTGGAAATAGTGAAAGCTTAGGAAAAAATTAAAAATATTTAGTTGATTAATTATAGCAATTCTATTTATTAAAAATATTTAAAATAAAAAGTAGTAAAATTTCTTGAAAAATAATTAATAAAAGCAGTATCGCTTGCCAAAAATATTGCTGATGCCGATCTTTGCTTCCTTATGTCCTGCGATGACGATGACAATGATGATGTTGTTATTGATGATGATGTTGATAAAGATGATGACAATGGTGATGCATAGATGACGAATTTCCCCGTCGTGGTAAGCATAGCCTCTGGAACTTCCGGGCCGTTGACGATCCTCATCATCGTCCGCGAAATCCTGTAAGCTTTTTTGAACGAAGCTGACTTCCTGTTGGTCGTAAAAGTGCACTGGTGAACCCAATGCCCAGGTTTGTGGCACCGACGACACACAGACAAGGGAGGCACCGGTTCACTCTGCTTCAAAGGAACCTTCAACCATTTTGAGGGAGAATAATCCGCCGTAGACAGTTTCATCATTTTTTCTTCTTCAGTCTTCTTTATCTTGGTCAGGTCGATTCGTTTCCGGGAAAGGGTAGTAGACTTAAATTGTTCTAACTCCTCCTGAAGTTTGGCTTCCTGGCGTTTCCATTCCCGCTTCAATTGTTCTAACTCCTCCTGAAGTTCAGCTTCCCGTTGTTTCCATTCCTGCTGCCTCCGCTTCTCCTTAAGATCTTCTTCTAACATTAGCTGTCGTAATAAAAATAACCTTGTCCCACAGCTAACCATATCCGTATCGTGATGTTGGTTCTTCGTTTTTGGGTCCACCACTTGATGTCCTAGTCTTGATTTTTCCTCACACACATTTGGCGAAAAATATCTTCCTTCACGTCCGCTATTGAAATTGATATCTCGTCAAAATAAATATTATAAATTTTTTCAAAGTTCTTAAATTTGCATACGACTGCAACTTTTTTGTTGTTTTTCTGACTTCACGTTTAGCAGAAGAAACTGAAAAAAAAGAACACGATGATTGTCAGCTTCTACAATAGTTCGAACTCTACCAGATTTGTAAAACTCATCCAATTGTTGATAACTAAACGTTTGCACTGACTAAGACACACGGTTACACACTAAATAACAAAATCGTAAACAATTGCAATAGTAACTCACGTGTAAATTATATTTTTCCCAGCACACATCCGTACAGAGCGAGAGATTGTGAAAAATGATTCTTACTTGTTTTGTGATGACTTAAGTACACTATGGTCAAAATTATGCATACTCATATACAAACTATTGTATCCCCTCTCTTAGTTGTACACCCCAATAGAAGTTGAGCTCGTCACCTCTCCTACTCGAAAGACCTAATGAAGCTTTTCCTTGTCATGTCCCCCTCTCATGACTAATGACCCCTAAACGTGATGAGATTTTAAGTACGATTGTAAGTATTCAGGTAATTGAAATCAATATAGAGACCGAAAATTTTCTATTTCATTATTTAATACTTAAAATCGATATTTTCTTTAAATAAATGATAATAATAGGGTAAGTGTGGGTATTACTGCAGGTGTAGGTATTACTGCAGATTTTCTTGTTTTAATTATCAATAAATGGGTTATGACTTTTTTGATTAAAAAAATTATTTCTGTTAATTTAAACCTTTCGGAAAATAACTGCATAGTAGTTTTATATGTATTACAATTATTCAATCTGTTATTAATTAATAAAAATTAAGTAGTTACAGAAGTGAATAATTTTCTTTTTTAAAAGTTTCAGTGTAAAAAGAGGTGGTCGTAAAAAGTCTTTTTCTTTATATAAATGACCTAATTAATATATTTTTTACATTTAGAAGTTAGATAACCCTTTTTAGAATCAAATAATTAATAAAAATTACATTTTGATCAGTAAAATTTATTTAATTAAGCATGCAGTAATTGGTACCGAGAAACCGCATGTGCGTGTATTACTGCAATTTTCTCAGTCGATTGCAGTAATAGAAGCGCCTCTATTTGTATATGTCTGTACCTATTACTGCGGACGTAAACACGGCTATTCTAACCTCTAAATAAGTGCGTGAATCAAGTTGTCTCGAAGTGAAAATAAACCAGTGGATAAAATTAATAAAAAATCAAAAGTTTATAAACAAAAAAATAAGAAGTCGAGGCAAGTCCAGGAAAGCAATAATCAGTAGATTGTAAGATTACATCAGTTAAAATTTACGAATTCTGGTCAATTAATAATACGTTAAGGCTGTGTTACTTATTATTTAGATTATGAATAATTCTTGTTATTACATTAAACTAATAAATTTTCTTTTGATAAGTTTTTGTTCATTTTTAAGTAAATCCTAAAATATAGCTGTTCTGCAGTAATGGGTACGCAGTAACTGGATCAGTTGCAGTAATGGACACGCAGTAATTGGAGCAAGCTACTTTAAGACCTGCAGTAATACATGCATTTAGACTTCTTTTTAAATGCTTATTATTTGACGAAACTATTTGTTTCTCTCATTCTTGATTTTATTTTGGGTTAATAATGAGTCAAACTTTGTTTAAAAAAGTTATTATCTTGAGAAAATTTTATAAAAATGCTTTCGAAATGAGACTTACGAAAAACTTCAGTAATACCCACACTTACCCTATATTATACATTATGGTAAATTGGTATTTGAATAAATAAAAAAAAAAAAAACGAAATTATTTGAATTCTCTGCACTCAAGGGAAACGACTATCAAAAGCAGAATGTTTGTAATCATTTTTATTCTCAAGGGGCTAAAATAAATATGTATTAATTAGGTGTGCGAATAGTGTTCTCGAATCGAATCGAATAGTACTATTCGATTCAGAATTCGAATCGAATATTCGAATAGTTTGAAATAATTCTGAATAGTTCGAATAATTCGAAGATAGTTTGAAATGATTCGAATAGTTCCAGAATAATTCGAATAGTTCGAATAATTTTGAATAGTTCGGAAACTATTTTAAATAATTGAAACAAGTCGTTTTCGTCGATAAACCAACTAATTTTTATGTAAAAATTAATTCGTTTGATTTTATTTGACTAAAGGAGTCTTCATAATTATTTGATAAGTAAAGGCTGCTTATTATATTTTTGTAATAAATATTTCTTGGTGAATTCCGGACCCCCTGTTTCCGGGGCAACCTCGCTCATTTTGACATTTCTCCGGGAAAATTTATAATTTGTTTTAAATAAGATCTACGACACGATGGTTGCCAGACATTGAAAGAAGTGTAAAGGTAGCAATGAAATAAGCGACAACAATGAATACGTCGCATAAGCTTTTTAATAAAAAGATTTTATAGATTATGATATTTACACAGTAAAAATTTTGCGTCATTGCGTCAAAAATTTTGTGATTAAAAAATTTTATGTTAAATATTTTAGCCCACTTTAGCTTTGTGTTAATTTAACATTTTTCTGCAATGTTACTACACAATTAATGTTAAATTTTACACATAAAAGTGTTAAATATTTAACTACAAAAAATTTTTAACACATTGCAATTTTTGACGCAATGACGCAAAATTTTTACTGTGTATCATATTTGTGAAAATATATAAAATATATAAAAATTCGTGTGGGTATTTAAATGATAGATCTCGATAAGTGTAACTCGAGGATGAGCTTGTATCGTGCTGTTATCATCAGTAGACAAAATACAAAGTCATTCTTCAATTCTTGACATTTTTTAAGACATAAGCTCTGACATCCTGATGTTACGCTCATCGAGACCTTTCATTTGAGTAATACGCACACGATTTTTTCATATATTTTATAAACCTATGATATTTCCCATATGTTGTGGAATATATAAAAATTCATAAAAAATTCATGTAAGGCTAGCATATGTGACATCATTAATATAATGTAATATAGCTATAGACGTAATTTATGTCAGTTAGAGAGAAAAATAAATTAATTTAAATAATCTAGTAGCTAGAGATGAAAGCTATATAAGAATTTCCACTTTCAGTCTATGTTACACTTTTTCAATGAGATCTATTAGATCTCATTTATTAAAGAAATCAGAATACCTACCGGAAAAATTTCAAAATAACAAAGTTGCTTTACAAGGCGGGGAGTCCGAATACACCAAGAGATATTTATTACAAATAATAAGCAAGACTTTACTATCGAATAATTATGAAGACTTTATTTAGTCAAATAAAATAAAACAAATTAGTACACACAAAAATTAATCAGTTTATTAGTGACTGTTTGAATTATTTGAGCTATTCGAACGATTCGGAGTATTCGAGGAACTATTCGAAGTATTCCGGATGATTCGAGGTATTCGAAGCCTATTCGATTCTAGAAATTCGAATCCGAATCAATTTCGATTCGAAATTCGAAGGCGAACCGCTCGTAAACTCGAAATATTCGCACACCCCTAATCAGTAATAGTTGGTGAACATAAATCCAGAATCAACTAACAAATTTTACATTACTTCCGCTGGAGTATTCATTTTATTATGTAGTTGAATATTGACGATAAATTTCTTCTATCAGAAAGTTAGATGTTAATGGATAAAAACCTGTGTAATTTACCCGTAGCCAACAAGTAGAGGGCTTAATTGTAGCTTCTTTAATCGTTTCATTTTAATTACATTTTTGCTAAAAGCTACTATTTTTATTAATATTTAAAAAATAGACAACTTGAATAATGATAAACATAAACATGTGTTGATTAGAGGTGAATATTTTCGCGTCAATTCATCACAAATATTATTCACTTACCTGAGGAACTTTATCCATCGGATCCTATTCCCATTACAACTTCGAAGTACTAACAAGATATTTCCTTAAGTTACAGTCCTGACCTCTGCTCTAAAGAAGTTCCCGCCATTGTCTATATAAGTTCCAGGATACATTGCCAGATTTGGGGTCTCCCAGGCATATTCCCTCCACCCGCTTTCTTGAACGCTTTGACGATTCAGCTGAATTCGGTTTGAAATTCATAGCACGTTCTTCTTGAGGTTATTTGGCGGGGAATATAGCTTGCAGGAAAAGTGTTGAAGATCTGAGGAAACCTTTAAAGAATGTATTGGTCCTGTCCCGACCCGGAACCCTTTTAGACAGAGTCGACGTGCTTGATAGAAGTATCCCTACATGGAAATTTTTAAAAGTTTATCAGGCAGCGGACTTTGTCTAAAGGTTTCAGGTCGTATCGGCAACATGCCTGCTGGGTTTCCTCTCCACCCAACAGCACTCCCCCGCCACGAGACTCCCCGAATGCCGAGATGCGAGCTAAAAGAAAACATTGTGCAGTAAACATTAAACTCCCAAAAAGCAACGTGCCAAAACTCGAATTAGATTCGTCACTCTATAAGCAGGTGGGGAATATTCTGGGAACCTTTGACAAACAGTCTGAAACCCAAGTAGATTAGCGGGAACCTTTAGATTTGTGAGTCGATGTAATTTTTGTTCATTAAGCTCTCAATTCCGTCATCAATTATAAATTCACACTTAATTGTTAATCGCACTGACTTTAGGGGCCAATTTCGTTTTCTTTTTCTAATGTGGTTTTTCTGAATGTATTTGCAATATCCATCTGACGCATATAGTCTGTCCTCGGGAAACCTATAATTGAAACGAGCTCATTATCGACTAGTCAGATCATTATACAGCATTACACTTAGCGAAATCTATTTGAAGATCTCATATATTATGTATTTCAAATGAAACCCGGTGAAATTTCTTTTGAACTGCTTTTTGTTTGTACTATTTCTTATTTATAAAATTTCACATATTTGTTTTTGGCATTATAGAATTACAAAACAAAATCTAGAATAGCAAAACATTACCTCTTGCAAATATCGAGCCGTAATAATTTGCTTTAAAATGGTAAATGATTAACAACAATCGAAATATTATACTTCCTGAAACTTGAAAAAAGATCAATTTGGCCTGTCGTTGTAAAAATCATTCAACAAGAATGAATGGAGTTTATTTCATATATGACATATTTATGATATAAACGATAAAAAAAAATTAGTGCGTATTCATAAAATATTATTTTTATTTTTAACCTCATATCAAACATCGTTGCTATGCAGAAAGCATAGAACTTCTTTAAAGGGTAGTGATTCATTATCCGTGTACATATTAATGTCAATTACGACTCTACCACAAGTTTTTTCTTTATTTACATACACCGAACATTTCCTTGTGTATATAACTACTATTTCTCTTTAGGTAACGTTTCTCTACTGTTAGTATTGGCACATATATGTGTATAAATATTTATGCACCAAGTATTATGAATACATTTTACTGAAGTTACAAAGCCTGGGTAAATCTGATTAATATTGTTTCAACAGGTGGTTATACGATTTCACCGCTCTAGTATAGTTACATGTTCAAGATACTTAGATTTCAAAATTATTATTTACTATCCATAACTCTGTAAATAATTATAATCTTTGATTTATAATATTTGCTATATTTGACCGGATTTGCAATAACTTGGATTATGTTTATCAATCAAATTGAATAATTGTATAAAAGAGAAATTCGTTCTTTTAGATTGTCAATTTCTTTAAAATTAAAATTAAAATTTAATAATTTAGTTATCATTTTTAGCAATTAAGGTAAAAGCCCCAATTATTGACGCTATAAGAGACGAAGTTATGATTTCATTTTTTTTAGGCAATCAAATATAAAAATCGTTGAATTTTGTTTGTGGTAATGTCTTAAGTAATGTTTTAACTAATCAATTTCTTTTTTTAAAATGATAATCAATAATATTTACTAATTGATTTTAAATAATTAAATAGATGATCTGGATACACCAATTATTGACGGGTTGAAAAACTGATTGATCTAAATATTGACGTACCGTAACCCCAATTATTGACGCCCCTACTTCGCATGCGTCGAATCATTTGGTTATATTATTATTTATCAAAACTTGATATAAAGTAATCAATATTATTAAAGTTAATTAATAATAATTTCCATGAATGATTAATTACTATTAAAAATATAACAATTTATTCAAAAACTTATTTAACACCAAAACACGCCGAGTTATTTGACAGTTAAAAGCCTTGTATATAATAGCGTAACGTATTTTATAC
>NW_025402787.1:0-1984 GCF_020080835.1 Cotesia glomerata
TTGCCTGGTGGCAACTTTAGACATAAAAAAAGGCCATTCGGCAGCCGAAATGGAAGTAGATTTCACATAAAGCAAATTTTAATTATAAATATTAATAATTTATTTATTTATTAATTATATATAATAATAACATAATTCATTTATTCATTAATTGGAGTAATAGAATAATATTATTATGAAATATTAAATTTCATAATATTTAATATTAACCCCGAGGTTTTACTGGTCGGGGCAGGCAAAAAAAAAAAGTAAAAAATAATAAATAAAAAAAAAATAAGTTATTTTAGAATTTACTAACAAACGCTCTGATTAAGATCGGTAACATGCACAGAACTTGTCACAAATATTTAAATTCTATTTTATAACAGAATTAATTTTTTTAGTTTGTGAAATTAGTTTTAGATTATTAGACGGCTAAGAAAGATTGACATTAAATTATTAGATGCTTGAAAGGAAGTACGCCGTTTATTTTACTCGGCTTGTCGCTTTACTAGCTGTCAAAATATAAACGGAAGCAAATAAAATCTAAGAAAACTTTTAAATTTTGTTTTCTAAAATTTTAATGTAAATTATTTATTACTGATATTATTTATTAAATAGTTCCAGAAATAACAATAATCTAGTTAGAAATTATTTTTATTGTTATTTGACATTTTTGGTAAGTTTATGCGCTGACATGTTACCTACAGACAAAGTTATGACTGTTATATACATTTAAAAAGGTCTTCAATAGGCCAGTCGTACCACGAAAGTACAGAAAATATGGGAATCTACTAAAAGCAGCGAGGTTCTGTGCTGCCGCCAAAACAATATGCGTAACTATCATTCGTAAAAAACTTGCCATATAATTTTCTCTGCTTTGGATAAAGTGCGTCCAGGAAGAGCGTACTTTCGGCTAAAGGAAGAGGCAAAGAATAAATTTCATTCCATTTTGTTGAAAATGAAAAATAATCAAATTTAACCATATTGAAATAAAATTTGATAATAAAGCAAATTACTAATAAACTTTGACAATAATGAAACTCTTGGATTGTATTAGTCATTTTGCCATGGTACATGGAGCCTACTGGGGACCCGCCAAAGTAGCAAAGAGAGGGAACGCGTCGTTTTACACAGTGATGCCTCAAAGGTGATGCGGAAGTCTATGTAATGACAGATTGACAGACGCACAGAATATAATAAAAGGTTACTTGAAGCACAATATAAATTGTATAAAAACTATAAAAGGCCAGATTTTTATAGGACATGATGGACAAAATAAGTGCGAAACGACTGCAAAAGTAAAATTTCATTAAAAACCTACAGACGAATAAGATTGTTTTAAGTTTAGGTAAATAAAATGACATGAAAAGTGAAACTTGTTTAATGGGCTTTAAAATAAAATTTACAAAAATTCGATAAGTTATTTCATTCAAAAGTTATGCGCGAAAAGAATCTTTAAAATGAATTTTTCGATTTTGAAAGTACTGAAACTCTGTAATTTCTGAACTACTTGACCGGTCTGACTCATCTTTGAACTTGGCGCGGTAATCGTCTAAAAATGAAGTATATTGAGTTTAAGAGCGGATCCATTGCTGAATTAAGAGACGCTATCGTCCGGATAAGCCGCGTTATATTGTATATATATATATATATATATATATAAATACATACATATATAAACTTTTTGAACTAATGGCATTTTCTAGACCAACTTGACGAACGCTGAGTCAAGGAAATAGCAAAATTTTTCAAAAGATTGCATCCATGAGGACAAAATGCAATAGATTAGATTTCTATGAAATCTACTACACAAAATGCCTTCAACTCCGCCAGCTGGGATTGCATCATACAGAAAGCCCTTCAAAGCCACAAGAACATATCAGGATTCTCACGAGAAGGATAGTCGCTAGCTACTTCTACAGATGAGAGTCCTGAGATATGACACGAAAAGAATGGTCCAAAGGAGTATGATGTTACTGGAGGTGTACCGCAGGGGTTCTGT
>NW_025402788.1:0-1978 GCF_020080835.1 Cotesia glomerata
TTGTAACAGGGAAAATCGAACTTCCCGGGGTCATTATCGACCCCGATAATTGACGCACGGTAGGTAAGGGTTTTCCCTTACTTTTCGATTTTTGACAAGAGTTTCGACTTGTCACCGGGCGTGCTAATCAAGATTCCCCACTACTGTTCCCGGAAAATGAAGCGGGCGTAACAATAGGAAAGTTCGAGAGCCTGAGCTGAGGGTTATAAAAGAGCGAGCACGAAAAACATCGAGGCTTTTTCCCTCTGGAAGCCAGTGGCCTTTTGCCTTTTTGTAGAATCAGTGACCTTGTTGGAGATTAGATAAGTCAAGAGAGTGCAGTTTTGAACGCCGACGATAGAAAGTCAACTACTGAGGAGTTTATTACGGTATTTGGAATTGGACAAGCCCCGACCGGAAGCTTACATAGTGGTTTGAGACGACAAGACGTCAAGCGGCGGAGCCAGCCAAGTTGGACCGGAGTATCAGTCGTCGTTGGATAAAACAATAATTGAGTCTCCAGGTATTTTCGATTAATTTAGGCCAAAATTGATTATTAATTTAATTAAGAGGCTGAAATAATTAAAATTAATTTCTCGAGCGGTCATTTTTATATTAGCAAGTTTTGTACTTTAGAAATTCATGCGCCAAGGTCATTTAGCTAGTTTTTGTTATTGGATATTTATTTTAAAAGAATGAGATTAATGAGTTTATTTTGTGAATTTACTGTAGAGAATTTATAAGTAATTTATTATAGGCCTGTTGGCTATGATAAATTAATTTTAGTTAAGAATTTTCGGAGATACAAAGAAAAGTAGAATTTGAAT
Organism: Cotesia glomerata; assembly: GCF_020080835.1. Classification (NCBI taxonomy): domain Eukaryota; kingdom Metazoa; phylum Arthropoda; class Insecta; order Hymenoptera; family Braconidae; genus Cotesia; species Cotesia glomerata. The sequence goes on from NW_025402788.1 coordinate 807, forward strand.
AAGAAATGAAAATGCGTAATTAAGTCAGTGAAGGTCATTCTAGAATGTATGTAGTTAAGAGTTGTATTGAGACGCTTAGGATTCGAATAGTTGATGTTTAGAATTTTGTCTAGGAAGATTAAATTTAGTAAATCCTGTAATGAGTTCAGTAGAATTTATTAATTGAAAATATTAGTAGAAAATTTAGTAAGTGAACTAGTACAGAAATTTAGTGATTATGTAATGTAGTAAAATTTATTTGCAGTAAACAAGTGTTGGCGTAAAATTTAGTAGATTATGATAGTATTGTAAAGTTTTGGAAAATTAAATTTAGGCCGGTGGATAAATGTAATTGAATTGTTTAAGTTAGAAACGTGCTAAATCAATTATTAAATAATTGATTGAATTAAGGATAATTTATTAGATAAATTCGATAAGAAAATTTGGTGAATTTGGTAAATTTAGTTAATCTGGAGATTAAATTTATTTAAGGAAAATTGGTTAAAATTTTATTTAAGAAAATTTGAGAAATGAAGTTAACGTCCGGTGGATGATTTTATATGGAATTGAATAAGATTATATGGTATTCCGTCAGGTAGACGAGGTTGTTTATGTGAAATTAGTTCAGATAATTGAATAATTAAGAAGTTTTTATTGGGTAAAACATGTTGTTTGTTATTCCGTCAGTTGGACGAGGGTTTAAGAAATTAAGAATCTAGATGCGTAATGGTCTATGATTAAATTTAGAAATTAGGAATCTAGATGCGTAATGGTCTATGATTGAATTAGGAAATTAAGGATAGATGCGTAATGGTCTATGTAGAGTTAAGAAATTAAGAAGATAGATGCGTAATGATCTATAGTTGAAAGAATTTAAGGATATTTAGTTATAAGTTTTGGCAAGTGCCTGCGTAGGTGAGAGGTCCTCACAATTAAGTAATTGATAGGTTAATTTTAAGGGTAATATTATTAAGGAATTTTGTTAAAATAAAATTGTTTATATTGAATAAATAATTAAATTGTTAATAATTGTTTCTCAGTATTAATTTTTCAGCCTTTCTCAACTTCTCACGACCCGATCTTTCCTTCTCATGCTCCCCGGTTTCTGGGACACCGAGTATAAAATCCCAGTGGCGCCCTTTTCAAAGAGGAAAGGGGTGACCAATTGGACAGGGCTAACCACCCCGTTACAA
>NW_025402789.1:0-1977 GCF_020080835.1 Cotesia glomerata
TTTTATGGGAAGTTCTAAAATCTAAGTTTAGATTCTGATCGAATGAGAGTGATTTAGAAAATTCTGTGAATAACCGAGTAAACTAGAAAGCTTTAAAATGTATGTCAACATTTTATCGGTCGAAATATGATAGATTGTTTTAGTAACTCTTAAACATCCCAAAAATTTGAATATCAACAAATAACTGTACTACTAAAATGACCCAGCGAAGGGGTGTTCACGGCTAGTACATATAAATATATAAATATATATATATATATATATATATATATATATATATATATATATATATAGTATATACATGGTTACCATACAATTGCGTGCATTAATTCGGTTAGGTTTCTATGTTAACAGTATTTCTGTACACACACACACACACACACACACACACACACACACACACCTGTGATCTTAAAACTTCGAGATCTGATGAAAATTCGATTTTCGCAGAACGGGGTAAAACCAATAATTTCCCGAATTTTAAAAAATTTTCAATTTTTTCTTAGCGGGAAGTTAAAACTGTAAACTAGGCTACTAACATGAAACACGACACCAGTTTATCGCATTTTTAAACTAATGAAAAAGCTCGGTCTCGATACATGATTTTTGTTAGGGAGTAATCGTGTGGTACCTGCAAAATCAGCGAGTGACATCAGGACATCCACGTAAAATTTTTTTCGAAACTTTTTTTTTTTCAAAGTAGCAACATAAAATGATTTTTAAAAAGTATAAAATCGTTTACTTGAAGTATTTTCTCGATGTAAGTCTGCTCATAATATTGTCTCAGTGCAATATGTTTGTAATACAGGCATTTGAAGATTACAAAATTGCTTGACCTTGATTAGTCAGGAGTTAAGCACTACTCACGCGCTTCGTGCTATGAGGCGCAAAAAATTGTTTTTCAATGTTACTTTTTAGAAGAATCGATTCTGAAAATTTAGCCTTATTTTTGTGATTAAATATCTTAGTCGATTGTTTTCTTCGAGAGATATCGCAGTTCAAACCCAAATTCATGTTTACCAAAAATAATTTATTAATTCCTCTAAAAATAAAATTTTATATTTTTTGACAATTTTGTGCTTGGGTATGATCAGTTAATTTGAATGAGAGTTATGGTTGTTCAATTTTTAAAAAATAGTAACTTTGAAAATAACTGTTGGATTTAGTAGTTCGATAGTTTGAAAATCTTTTATAAGTTATAATATTTGTAAATGCGTATGTTTTGAGCATTTCAAATTTGAAAGTACTGAGGGCATAAAATAACAATCTTATATTTCAACAGAAATTGAAAGTAAATTTGAAAACAAAAATTTTCAAAAGAAAAAAAATGTTTTTAACTTCCCGCTAAGAAAATTGAAAATTTTAAAAACTTGGGAAGATATTGGTTTCACCCCGTTTTTCGAAAATTGAGTTTTCAACTGATGTTGACGTTTTAGAGTCTTAGGAAGCTTCCCCGAATGTTTCCGCGATGACGTCCGTATGTCGTGTGTGTATGTGTGTGTGTATGAAGAAACCTCAAAAATACTACAAAAAAAATCCTTTTCAAATGTGTTTTTTGGAACAACTTTTAAACGGCTTATCGATCAATCCCAAAACTATTCAGCTCTTTACATCAAAAGACCACGTCTATTGCCGTCAGTCCGGTCAAATGGGTTGATTCGTTCGTGAGTTGTCGTCGAAAGAAAACCGAAAAGTGTTTTTCGGAACCACCCGAAATTCCTAGTTCGATCAATTCATACTCAAAAATTCTTCATGAGGCTTCAAAAACTGCGTCAAATGCTGCTAACCGCGTGAAAATCGATTCATTTCTTCAAACGTCATTGCGGTTTGAAAATTTAAAAAGGTGTTTTATTAAACTGTTATTAGAATTTTGAGCTCGAGAGCTCAAAACGACCCAAAACCATATTTTTGAACCTCGAAGAGCTCAAAACGTAATGTGGAATTTTGAGCGCTTAAGTACAAATGAGCGGGAAGTTG